>NC_048232.1:2156765-2161854 GCF_002007445.2 Ailuropoda melanoleuca | reverse complement strand
CCCCCCAGGGTCCTTGGCTTTTGGATGCATCTCTCCACGCTCTGCCTCTATGGTCACGTTTCCTCAGCCTCTTCGTGTGTCTTCTCTTCTTCTGTCTCTGATGAGGACATTTGTCATTGGATTTAGGGTCACCTGGATAATCCAGGTGATCTCAGCATAAGCTCCTTAACTTAATTACACTTGCAAATACCTTGTTTTCCAAACAAGGTCACATTCACAGGATGCGTGTATTAGAACATGGACATGATGCCATTTGTTTCAGTAAAGAAACTTTCAAAACCTTGTTCAGCAGATAGCACCCCCTTTGCAAATTCTTCATGCTCGGTTTTAAACCATTCTCTTGACTGCCTTCAGGGCTGGTTGTTCTGTTTAGAAGCTAGCAGAAGCAGGTGAAAACGCAGTGGATTCAGTTGAAGTTCTCAACAATCCTTCATTAAGGAGACTTTGTATTACTATTGGAGAAACATTTTTATTTGGAATGTAATGGGAAAATCAATAATGCTTATTATGTTGCCCATTATACAAGTCAATAATAAGCATTGTAATATCATTAATTCTATATTGAAGGTGTCATCAATGTGTTTTTTAGGGTGTAATTACAAAATATATTCTACAGAACAAGTGTTTCTATATAAATCTTTTATATTAAAAGTCAGCATGATGTTAGCACAGAAAATTGAATCTTTATTTCCTACCTTATTGGAATGTCAATTAATATAGAACTTAAACCAGTTATTAAAAAAAGATTGGGTTGAATGATATATGTCTTTATGAGATCATAAGGATCTTCTCTCCAAAAGTTATTTCAAACTGATGAACAGAATATCAGGTCAATGACCATTTTCAAAAACAAACTAAACCCATAAGCTGAATGGCCATCTTAATGAGGCCAGAACCATCATAAATAGTCCTGCACAGGTTTCACAAGATGATGTAAACCTTCCTTACAAAGATACCAAGTTAAAAAAGATGATTAGGCAGGAATTTTTTTTTACAGGGTCACATTTGATTCGCGGTGTCTGCGTGGCCTGGAAGACGTCCAGTGTGAGCGGGGCCAGAGGCTGTCGCAACCGTGTGCTCACCTCGAGCCTGCCACTAACACACGGCCTCGAGTCGTGGGGCCCACCTGGGACTGGGCATGAGAATACAGATCCAAGCCCAAGTGCCCTGAAAAGAAGCCTCACTTCTAAATGTTGGCTGTTTTTGTAATTACTTTGTTAACAGAGACAATGTCACCTTCATACACAACCTCTTTCTTCAGCTCACAGGCTCTTAGTGTGANCCCACACGGGACTGGGCATGAGAATACAGATCCAAGCCCAAGTGCCCTGAAAAGAAGCCTCACTTCTAAATGTTGGCTGTTTTTGTAATTACTTTGTTAACAGAGACAATGTCACCTTCATACACAACCTCTTTCTTCAGCTCACAGGCTCTTAGTGTGAGTGAAAAATAGTTCCGAAATAACAAACGTCAGAAAAAGGAGAAAAGGAAAAACCCTTCCAGGGGAGCCTGGGTGCCTCAGTCGGTGAAGCATCCAACTGTTGATTTTGGCTCAGGTCATAATCTCAGGGTCTTGAGATCTAGTCCCATGCTTGGATTCTCTCTCTCCCTCCCCCTCTGCTCCTTCTCTGGCTAGCTCTCGCTCTCGCTCTCTCTCAAATAAATAAATTTTAAAAAATCTAAAGAAAAGGAAAAAAAACTATCCAATTACCAAAAACAATTTTGGTGAAGGGAAATATATTTAGAAAGACATGAAAAATGGACACCGCCCATGCACAGAGAGAAAAATCCTGGTAAAGTAAAGATTATCGATTTATGGGACACCTTGAGCAGACACCATGGCTAATTTTTCCTTCCTCAATAATGGAACTCTACATGGATTTAAAGGGCACAAAGGAAGCAGCCCACATATAGAGCGATGTGGACATTTGATAAAACACTCCTCATGTGAGCGTGGAAGTACTTAGCCAAACCATAACTTCCCAGTTTGTGCAGACTTGTATGTGGGCATGAAATGTATTAGTTTGCAAGAAACTAGTAAGTAAAAAAAAATGCATGCATGTCCGAAAACAGTTCAGGTAAAGACTACCGAGGAGACTTCAATTCTCACCATACCTGAGGTCTGAATTGAGTTAAAAGAATTTTCTTTTAATTTAGGATTTCTGGATTAAAAGCACTTTAAAAAAATCATAAACTGTGCATATTTTCCTTGGTGTCTAATCTTTTTCTTTGGGTTGAGTTAACATGTCTCTCACTTTCCCTGTTTGTCTCAATCATGGATGTATTTAGTCCTTTGAACATGTTTTTCCAAGTACATCTAAGAGAGCTAGTAGATATTTAAACTGCTCTAAACAGCCTTGTTGCTTTAGTGTTATCTGTTCTAAAACTTAAAAAAAAAATTACCAAAATGAGAGGACTCAGGAGACCGTGTCGTCTTCAAGCCCACTCTGGTGACGGAAGCACTGAACATAACGCTTAAGTACACATACCAAGGTCTGAGTTAACACCATGTTGAAACGTCCACAGAAACTCAGATGTTAGAAATTCCCTGGCATGCACTCACTCTGCACGTGGCACGTGATATAGAAATGAAAGAAAAATAGGAATGAGCCCTGGTCTCTCTTACTTTTCAGGCTATCACATTCCCATATACACGCTAATTGTATTTCCACAAACGTATACATTTATGTATTTATTCATGTTTTATTTATATGCAGCTTTGTAACAAGAGAGAATTTGAAGACGGTCCGTGGAGATCCCACACACGGTGTGGAGCCCCCTGGGTCCCTGCGGTCTAGTGCGCGTGCGGGCCACGCAGTGCTCACCCCCAGCCCTTCCCAGGCTGCAGACAGAGGATGCATGAGGGGCGAGACACAAACATCTAGTAAATCTGAGGCATGTGTGGACACAAAAAGAGACACCTACCACAGATGAGTGGATCAAAGTTCCTTTATCATCCCTCAGAATAGAAGACACAAATGTGTGCTAAATCTCGCAAAATCGTTCAGTGTCTTGTTTTGCAATGTCCCGTTATTTGCACACGGACTACTTTCCTTTTTATATTTGAAGTGCATCCCGATTGACAAAATTCTGTAAATTCTTCTGTCCCTAGAAATGTGACATTACATAGAGAATTANAACGTTTAAGTACACATACCAATGTCTGAGTTAACACCATGTTGAAACGTCCACAGAAACTCAGATGTTAGAAATTCCCCGGCATGCACTCACTCTGCACGTGGCACGTGATATAGAAATGAAAGAAAAATAGGAATGAGCCCTGGTCTCTCTTACTTTACAGGCTATCACATTCCCATATACACGCTAATTGTATTTCCACAAACGTATACATTTATGTATTTATTCATGTTTTATTTATATGCAGCTTTGTAACAAGAGAGAATTTGAAGACGGTCCGTGGAGATCCCACACACGGTGTGGAGCCCCCTGGGTCCCTGCGGTCTAGTGCGCGTGCGGGCCACGCAGTGCTCACCCCCAGCCCTTCCCAGGCTGCAGACAGAGGATGCATGAGGGGCGAGACACAAACATCTAGTAAATCTGAGGCATGTGTGGACACAAAAAGAGACACCTACCACAGATGAGTGGATCAAAGTTCCTTTATCATCCCTCAGAATAGAAGACACAAATGTGTGCTAAATCTCGCAAAATCGTTCAGTGTCTTGTTTTGCAATGTCCCGTTATTTGCACACGGACTACTTTCCTTTTTATATTTGAAGTGCATCCCGATTGACAAAATTCTGTAAATTCTTCTGTCCCTAGAAATGTGACATTACATAGAGAATTATGCCAACTCAATTTTCCTGCCTTTCTGGTTCCTTAGCCCTTTTCTCATGTCACGGCAGAAAAATCATTTGCTTGTAGCCGTGAAGGTCCTGTGTTTTTCCATGTGGCACAGGGAGGGTTAACAGACACAATTAACTTTGGAATTCCGTCGTGTGATGTAAAAATGAGGTTCTGGTGCCACTCGTCCTTACATGGCCTCCTTTAATACAGATTTCAATCCGTCTAAAAAGATAAGCATTTGACCTAAATATTTTTAAATGATTTCAAATCGTTCAACTGTTAGATTTAAGCTCATTCCATTTTCATGGCTGGCTAAGATTTAAAGAAGGAAAAAAAAAAAAAAACAGGAAGGAAAGGAAGATTTGCAACCTGCCTCTCATTCTGACGGTTTACCTGCGTGTGGTTTGGTGAGAATCCCTTCTCAAGCACGTGAAGACGAGCAGACACTCACCCAACCAGCTGCCTCACCGAGACATACCGCCCACGCACGCCTTTTCCACAACAACTACGCAGATCGAGATAGGAGTCCCTGGTGCTCTTCTTTGGAGAATTCTACAACTTTCCATTTCCATAAACACGTTCACTCCATTCTGCAATGTTGCGTTGCTGCCCCGGCCTCCCCTCCAGCTCCCCGGTCCTCTGCATTGGATGCTTCCTGCTGCCACCTGTCAGGCATCCCGGATCACGGCCCCATTTGTTGTGCCGGAACTGTGCACAGCAGCATGAATGCGACAGAAGCAGGCCTACCTGCCGCAGGGAGGGGGATGGATTCTGGAGCATGAAGTGGAAAAGGTCAAGTTTGGAAGAAAAAGAAAAAGGAAGATTCCAGACAAAAATGATAATTTACCAATCATTGACCTCAAGGGTCCTTGACTTAACAGGTAGGCGATGAGGAGGTGAGATTCATGCAGAATCTAGGATAAAGCTTTGCTTAACAATACACGTGGAAAAGTCAAGGGTACCAGAGAGGTAGACCCCAAGCCTGAATGGAATTTCAATTTTCCAAGCACCCTGATAAAATAAGAAAAACAATCCATTCTTAGAATAGGTGCAGGTGTATTTTGGGTTTCTAATATAAAAACTGAAGCCCAGAGATGGAGGAAATATGGAAAAACCATGGCTGAGGGTAAGGAGTTCACCAAGAAGCAAGATAAAGTTGTCAATACGTGAGAGCCCAAAGCATGGGCTGGGACTCTTTAGAAGAGTGGTTCCCCGATGTGACTGTGTATTAGAAATGCTTACCCAGTTTTGAAAGTTCTGATGCCTAGACCTCGTCCCCGATCAA
>NC_048232.1:2060946-2149382 GCF_002007445.2 Ailuropoda melanoleuca | reverse complement strand
AAAAAAAATCATAAACTGTGCATATTTTCCTTGGTGTCTAATCTTTTTCTTTGGGTTGAGTTAACATGTCTCTCACTTTCCCTGTTTGTCTCAATCATGGATGTATTTAGTCCTTTGAACATGTTTTTCCAAGTACATCTAAGAGAGCTAGTAGATATTTAAACTGCTCTAAACAGCCTTGTTGCTTTAGTGTTATCTGTTCTAAAACTTAAAAAAAAAATTACCAAAATGAGAGGACTCAGGAGACCGTGTCGTCTTCAAGCCCACTCTGGTGACGGAAGCACTGAACATAACGTTTAAGTACACATACCAATGTCTGAGTTAACACCATGTTGAAACGTCCACAGAAACTCAGATGTTAGAAATTCCCCGGCATGCACTCACTCTGCACGTGGCACGTGATATAGAAATGAAAGAAAAATAGGAATGAGCCCTGGTCTCTCTTACTTTACAGGCTATCACATTCCCATATACACGCTAATTGTATTTCCACAAACGTATACATTTATGTATTTATTCATGTTTTATTTATATGCAGCTTTGTAACAAGAGAGAATTTGAAGACGGTCCGTGGAGATCCCACACACGGTGTGGAGCCCCCTGGGTCCCTGCGGTCTAGTGCGCGTGCGGGCCACGCAGTGCTCACCCCCAGCCCTTCCCAGGCTGCAGACAGAGGATGCATGAGGGGCGAGACACAAACATCTAGTAAATCTGAGGCATGTGTGGACACAAAAAGAGACACCTACCACAGATGAGTGGATCAAAGTTCCTTTATCATCCCTCAGAATAGAAGACACAAATGTGCGCTAAATTTCGCAAAATCGTTCAGTGTCTTGTTTTGCAATGTCCTGTTATTTGCACACGGACTACTTTCCTTTTTATATTCGAAGTGCATCCCGATTGACAAAATTCTGTAAATTCTTCTGTCCCTAGAAATGTGACATTACATAGAGAATTATGCCAACTCAATTTTCCTGCCTTTCTGGTTCCTTAGCCCTTTTCTCATGTCACGGCAGAAAAATCATTTGCTTGTAGCCGTGAAGGTCCTGTGTTTTTCCATGTGGCACAGGGAGGGTTAACAGACACAATTAACTTTGGAATTCCGTCGTGTGATGTAAAAATGAGGTTCTGGTGCCACTCGTCCTTACATGGCCTCCTTTAATACAGATTTCAATCCGTCTAAAAAGATAAGCATTTGACCTAAATATTTTTAAATGATTTCAAATCGTTCAACTGTTAGATTTAAGCTCATTCCATTTTCATGGCTGGCTAAGATTTAAAGAAGGAAAAAAAAAAAAAAACAGGAAGGAAAGGAAGATTTGCAACCTGCCTCTCATTCTGACGGTTTACCTGCGTGTGGTTTGGTGAGAATCCCTTCTCAAGCACGTGAAGACGAGCAGACACTCACCCAACCAGCTGCCTCACCGAGACATACCGCCCACGCACGCCTTTTCCACAACAACTACGCAGATCGAGATAGGAGTCCCTGGTGCTCTTCTTTGGAGAATTCTACAACTTTCCATTTCCATAAACACGTTCACTCCATTCTGCAATGTTGCGTTGCTGCCCCGGCCTCCCCTCCAGCTCCCCGGTCCTCTGCATTGGATGCTTCCTGCTGCCACCTGTCAGGCATCCCGGATCACGGCCCCATTTGTTGTGCCGGAACTGTGCACAGCAGCATGAATGCGACAGAAGCAGGCCTACCTGCCGCAGGGAGGGGGATGGATTCTGGAGCATGAAGTGGAAAAGGTCAAGTTTGGAAGAAAAAGAAAAAGGAAGATTCCAGACAAAAATGATAATTTACCAATCATTGACCTCAAGGGTCCTTGACTTAACAGGTAGGCGATGAGGAGGTGAGATTCATGCAGAATCTAGGATAAAGCTTTGCTTAACAATACACGTGGAAAAGTCAAGGGTACCAGAGAGGTAGACCCCAAGCCTGAATGGAATTTCAATTTTCCAAGCACCCTGATAAAATAAGAAAAACAATCCATTCTTAGAATAGGTGCAGGTGTATTTTGGGTTTCTAATATAAAAACTGAAGCCCAGAGATGGAGGAAATATGGAAAAACCATGGCTGAGGGTAAGGAGTTCACCAAGAAGCAAGATAAAGTTGTCAATACGTGAGAGCCCAAAGCATGGGCTGGGACTCTTTAGAAGAGTGGTTCCCCGATGTGACTGTGTATTAGAAATGCTTACCCAGTTTTGAAAGTTCTGATGCCTAGACCTCGTCCCCGATCAATGAAGCAAAGCATCGTGGGATGTGTCCCAAATATTGGCATTTACTAAAAAGAACCCCAGGGGACACAGTGCTCAACACTGACAGATGCTTGCTAACTTAGCACGTCTCCTCTGGTCTCAGATCGGAGCTGGTTCCATAAAATAGATGCAGGAATCCTGGGAGATCGAGGGAGACTGATGGTGTCCTCTTCACATGGGGCAGGTAGGTGTCAGTGAGGTTATAAATGTACCTGGGACACACCTTCACCTGGGAAATTCATACATAGCTGAGAAGAAAAGACCCAGAAATTTCTTAATCATAGAAGACATCCTCTGTGCATCCTCACATTTAAGGCCTGGGGTCAACTGTCCAGCTTATTAGCACCACTTGTCCTCAAATTGATCTGTGATAGCGAGACCGTCATGGGTCTGGAGAACCTGTAAGGTGCTGAGCTCATTCTCTGTCTGCTCTCCACCTAAGACTGTTTCGGGGGCTCTGAAGAGGGGGTACGAAATACATACTGTAACATACGATAATTCATTACATATATGTTTCTATTTATTTATATATATTTGCTAATGACCTAATTGCCCATACTTTATTTCCAAGAGAAGATGCCTAATATCTGTTCACTGTAATAAAAATGCCTTCCTCTGTGGTTGATTTTCTGGGTAAGTAAAACATCACAGAAACAAATGGGGGAAAAAAAATGTGACCTCTGTGTTTTATTCAGTGCGATGGATCAGTGACCCCTGCATCCACTTGCTCCCAAGTGACATTCTCTATTCCAGGCTGTCATATCTCATGTGTGCACATCGCTGATCAGGGTAATTTCCAGCCACTGTGAAGCTGGACTTCCGTGCAGGGGGTCTGGCCTGCAGGGCAGTGTGGGATCAGAGGTCCTCAGCAGGGGGATTCACTGGGTCCAGACCACCCTCTCTGCTATGCTACAGATCTCTCCCCTCTCTGTGTGGCCCACCTCAAAGAGTCTCTGGCTAGTTAAATCACTTCATCATATTTAAATATCATTTTACCAATGGGGAAGCTGTAACGTACAAGGTCCCTGTACATATTTTGAGTTTCTAACTTTATTTGGCTTTTTTTTTTTAACTTCTGTCCTTGCTTAAACAATCTTACTGGACATTGATGTTCAGTGTATTAAATGCTTTGGATATTCTCCAGCAAATGTTATATCCAAACAAAATTAACACATTTTGAGAAGAATAAATGATAAATATTTCATGGAGTATATACGAACTCATTTTAATAAGTCATCATATCCTTGAGTGAACGTGATGTTTTCAGATGCATTTACAAGTATCTCTGCTCCGTGTGTCTGATGCCGATATCATGCATGTGCTCGCACAGCTCCCTCACACACATGCGCACACTCACACACTCGTGCACACACATACCCACGTGCATGCCCGTGCCCTCTGATCCAGCTGTGTGTTATCACACTCCCACACAGAAACTTGAAGTTAGGGACACATACCTGAGCTGAAATTTCCAGAGAAATATCTTCTACCTTGTGAAGTATCTTTACAATTGATTTCGTATTGTTTCATATTATCATCAGTTATATCAAGGGCCAAAAACATTCCAAATAATTTTACTCACCTTAATTTAACAAATAAACTTGGACCACAACAACATTTTTTTCTGAGTCATTTCCAAAATTGCAGTTGGTCCAGTATCGAGCTGCAGGCTGTTGTGAATGAAGAATTAGACCGGCCGTGGAGACACGAACAAGGCAAATTTACCAAGGAAACATCAAATATGGAAAAAGCGTCTTTCTCACTTTCTACGGACCACTTAGGAGATGTGACCTCACAACGCAGGAGAAAGAGTTAGCCTTATCAACTTCTAACTCCATATCTTCTAGTATTTTTAAAATGTATAAATTATTGTTTAGTATTTACTCAGGATATTGCCGTGGACATCCTACCACATTACATCATTAAAAAGGAATACAGTAGCCTTGTAGCTTCATAGCTTAAGATGCTAACTCAAAAATATCCATGTCTCAATTTTTTATACAAAGTGTGTGTGTGTGTGTGTGTGTGTGTGTGTGCATGTGTTCTCTTCTGAGAACAAGATTGCCAAAAACATATCTGGGACATCCACTGCAGATATTGGTGGAAGAATCAGGAATCAGGAAGAAAAGCTACTCTTTCTTTCCTCACTTGGTGAACACTTCGCATATTCTCCTGTGGTTTATATTTATCATGACTCTTTAGGATACAAAAATACAGATAATATTTCTCGTCACAGAAGGATTTCCAGTTGCTGCCGAACAAATTTACTTTGGGATGAAGAGGATTAATTAGGTTTATTCAAATACTGTCATCAGAAAGAAAGTATCCCTTGGAAGAATAGGGCATTTCAAGGTCCTTCTTGGATGCTCTCAGATTGCTAACTGCTGTGAAGTCCCTGAATGGTGGGACTCAGAATTGCAATCACTGCCAGATGAGAGGAGCATTCTTAATTTTAGGCAATGAAGTGCTGAAATAATATCTTTACATGATTGAACCAGCATTTGGAGACCAGAAATCCAAAAGAAGTATTAGAAGGACATTATAAACTCTTATTCCTAAGTGTGGATTCTGTGATCTGCATGTAAGGTGAAAATAAGTCTTTTTTCTATTGAAATACCATGAGAAATCTGGGTGACCTAAGAATTACACAAATATATCAGTAGACTTTTATAAGAATGCCCAAATAATATTGAGAATTGATATGCATATTAATTGAAAACAGATGTTTGTATGTGTGCATTAACAGATGATGTAATTTACATATCTATATGTTTATACGCAAACAAGGTAGGCTATAATATGAGCTTCATATTAATATCAAAATAAATTCCAGAAACACCAAAAGTAGCACATCTAGGGATAAAGTGTGAGAAAAAAGTGTGATCTGTGTACAAAAATTGAAAATACTTCCAGGAGCCAAAAGGAAGACTTGTAAGTGCAATGGATACTTAGTGGTCCAACAGGAAAGTCCAAAGTCATTAAGTTATCAACGCTTCCTAAATCATTTTTTAAATATTTAGGGGATTTATTTAAAACTAGAAAAAATAATTCTAAAGCTTAGATGTAAAAAAAGCAAAATCAAACACACACAAATAGAAATACAATTTTAAAAGTTAGTAATTAGAAAAAGGCAGTCTTGCCGCAGAGTAAAGCATATACTGAAGTGGTAATTACCACTGTGTGATATTATCTCTTTGCTCCATGGACCGATCAACGGAATAGAATAGAATCCTCAGGAATAAACTCAAACAATACTTGGATTTGACTCTATGGAAAGAGCCATTTCTAATGAGTAGGGAAATAGAGATTTTTCAGCAAATACTGTGAGATACACTAAATAAGTATTCCCTAATACAGCAAATGTAAACTCCTATGTTACTAGTTTGCTCATGCTGCCATCACAAAATGCCACAGTCCTGGAGGCTGGGAGTCCGAGGTCCAGGCGTGGGCAGGGCTGGTGTCTCCTGAGGCCTCTCTTCTGGGTGTGGGGACACCATCCCCTCCCCAGGTCCTCACGTGGTCTGCCTCCTGTGTGCTTCAGGGTCCTAACCTCCTCTTCCTATAACAATGCTAACTAGATTGGATTAGGGACCACCCTGAGGCCCTCATTTTAACATAATCACCTTTTTTAAAGGTGCCATCTCCAAATACAGTCCTGGGAGTCAACAAATCGTGAGGAGACATTATTCAGCCCACCACACTCAACTTCTTATCTACTATCAGGATAAATTCCAGGAAGACGAGGTAGTCAAAGTCTTAACCAATGAAAAAGAACCCAGCAAGTTCTGGAAGAAACAAACGAATTTAAATGATCACAACTAGAATCTTGGGGCTTCAAGGCAGGCGTGAAAACCCTGAGGAGACAAGAAACATTGATTAATTTGATCACAAGAAATATGTAAGTAACATGCACTTGGGAAAAAGAAATGAAATAAAATCCAAAAAGACAAATAGAAAAGTCGGAAAATATTTCTGGTTCATCGCATGAACAAAATGCAGATGTTTTTGAAGATTATAAACTGCCATGTGTAGTGTGAAAGAGATTAACAATGTCCGGTTACTGGGGCCAGAGATGTGAAGTGAAGACAGTTCATGGAAGAAGAGCACACAGCTGGACCCTAAGGACACGCCACACCCACCCCCTCTTGCACGGACTAGAAATGCCCGTGAAAGTGCTCTTGCCACCGTTGACGGGCACACCGGGTTGAGTAAGATGTGAGGAAACAGGGTCTGTTACTTGTCGCTGATGGTGTCTGGGGCTGCGTTGGCGTGGCCGAGGGCCACACGGAAGGCACGTTAGCCCTGGTTTTGTGAGCCCGGTGCCTGCACGGGCCCGCAGAGTGCCCCACCTGGAGGGGCCCTGCACTTGGCTTAATGCTGTCGTTGTCTTGAAATTCCTAATAATTCTTGACAAGGCGCTGTGGGTTTTCATTTTGTTCTGAGCACCGCAAATCACGTAGCTGATGTTTCTGATTTGGGTTTGCAGACTGTATGTGGCCTCAATCACACACACACACACACACACACACACACACACACACACCACACGCACACATTTTTGGACAAGCATTTAAAAAGGTAAAAATGATTCTTAGCCGATGGGTCATACAAAAAGAGGTAAAATGGATAGAAAGTCAGATTTGGGTCATGGACTGCAGATTACTGACCCCAGCTGCAAAACATTTCGATTCTATAAAGGTAATTTGGTACAGCCTAAGAAAATTCCTTTTCCAGATACATTTAATAAGTGTGCTGGAAAATATTCAAGAAGTTATTCAGCAAAGCATTGTTTGCAATGGAAATGACAGAGAAGTAACCCTAAAATACTGGATCTTGCAAACACGTCATGGTGTAGCCACACAGTGGGATACTCCACAACCGTCCAAGGGATGAGGCATTCGTCGCGTGAAGATGGGAACAGATCTGCGCTGTCTTGTTCTGATGAAAACATGGGTGGGAAGGTGTGAGCCGTGCTTATACCTGAGGACAAGTGCGCACAAGCATACGCGGGGGCAGAGTGTCAGGGCCCATGGGACACCATCAGGCTGAATGGACTCCCATGAACTCTCTTCTTTAAAAAGATTTTATTTATTTATGTGACAGAGAGAGAAGAGAGAAAGAGCACAAGCAGGGGGAGCAGCAGGCAGGGGGAGCAGCAGACTCCCCACTGAGCAGGGAGCCCGATTCGGAACTCAATCCCAGGACCCTGGGATCATGACCTGAGCCAAAGGCAGACGCTTAACCAGCTGAGCCACCCAGACGTCCTGGACTCACATGAACCCTTATCACACATTTTGATTTTTTCCCCATGTGACTGTTCTGATTTAATCCAAATAAATAAGAATCCCTTACTCTTCTTGGGGCTGTCACCATATCAGGGTAAGCCAATTTCACTCGGGATGCCATTTTAAGTGCTGCTCCTGTCAGGATTTCCGTGCTGGAGGTGACCCCCAGCCCGCTCTCCATCCTGTGTGCATTGGCCATCTGGCCTTTTCCTCTCCCTCAGGTGCCAACTTAGTTTTCTTTTCTACCTCAGCTCGTGTTCTTAGTTTTTGGTGACAAAACATGTTTTCTGCAATATTTCCCACTGTCTTTCCCATAGTACTCAACTCAGTTTTCATATTAAATATGAAACAAAACATTTAAACAATTTAAAAGAAAAATTAAAATACAGCCTCTCTGTATTTAATGGTCTATTGTTTAAATTTTTGGATCTGACATATTTTTGTTTATGTCATGAATTGTCATGGCTATGTTAAAACTCTGAAAGCCATACTTAAGGCTAATAACACGAACAGTGCTGTTTGTTTATCTTGCTGGGGTTTCGACAGAGCAAGCTGATACAAGTTCTCATAGGATTACTCATGTGCTGTGATTTTTCTGCCTTATCTTTCATATGAGAATCTGGTGGCGAAAGCTTTTTTTCAAGTAGTCCGGTCAGCTTACTGAATAGTTAATGCAGAGGAAAATGGGGCAAGTGAACCACAACTTTGTTTTAAATCAACAAGATAGGGGCGCCTGGGTGGCACAGTCAGTTAAGCGTCCAACTCTTGATTTTGGCTCAGGTTGTGATCTCAGGGCTGTGAGATCGAGTCCTGTGTTGGCTCCATGTTCAGCAGGGAGTCTGCTTAGAGTTTCTCTGTCTCCCTCTCCCGCTGCTCCTCTCCCCACTCTCTTGCTCTCAAATAAACAAATCTTAAGAAAATGAATCAGCAAGATAAAATCCACAAAGTATTCTATGTGGTAGAATGGATAAGACAGACTCCATGTCCAGGTAAGGCTTATAATGTATACCTCGCAGTAAATAGCAGTAAATATTAGTCTATTTATTACAGACTTAGCAGAGAGATGCAGAGTAGAAGGTGCAGATATTACCTCAAGGAGCCAGATGCTCGATTCCAAAACCAGTATATTCTATTTCCCAGCGTTTCTCACTGCGTATCGCTAATGAGCTGGTTGTTCTTTCGAATGGTATTACTCATGTACATAATATTTCTCAAGTCAGGGATCACCTTAGTACGAAACAACCAAAATCTGGGGGAAAGCTAAAAGAAAACAATGATATGTGGCATGAGTTTGAGGAAGGGAACTTAAAATTATCTTCTTACTTTTCACAGCTGAATGACCATGGAATATTTTCTTACTTTCCTCACTCAGCCCCACTTATCTTATATTAGGGTATTTAAATTTTAGATCAACTTTTCCTTTGGCCCTAAAATACTGTGATTCTGATAAAGGTTTTCTCATCATTGTCATTATCATCAATACATCATTGCTATTATCATTATGCATTATTATTATTATTCCTGAAAAGAAATAAAGTGTCTACACCAAAGCCAAATAAAATCATACTTCCTGACTTCATACATTCAAATCCTCTGTTTTGGACGGATATCTAAACGAATGAATAGCTATTTTGCATTTTTTCAATCCGGTGGGAAATGATCATTCTCTCTGGGCATGATTTCTCAACACAGCATTGCTAATGCTCGGCCTCGGGGATGAAATCCTTCCTCTCCTTTTACGCTCAGTCCCTGTGGGTAAGATCTCTGTGACAGTGAGTCGAGCTGGTGTCTGGGCTGAAATGTGTGTGACTGTGTGGAGAGGGAAAGAGAGAATACTTATGTAAGTCTTCATTCAAATAATCCTCAGAAACACTGCAATGTGTCCCGTGTTTTTATTTACAGCTGCAAGTTGACGGAGCCCTGATTAAGGAAAGCAGAGAGGAGAAAGTAGGAGGATGGGAGAAAAGGAAGAACACCTTGTGGTTTCAGAGCAAGGTCACTTAGGACAGATGTGGTGGAGAAAAAAACAAGAAAGCAATTTTATCAGAACTTCCTTGAGGACAGGGGTACAATGTAACGAATAAGAAAGACACATACAAGGCGCCTGGCTGGTTCAGTCAGTAGAACGTGTGACTCTTGATCTTGGGGTTGTAAATTCGAGCTCCATGTTGGGTGTAGAGATTACTTAAAAACAAATTCTTTTTTTTTTTTAAAGATTTTATTTATTTATTTGACAGAGATAGAGACAGCCAGCGAGAGAGGGAACAAGCAGGGGGAGTGGGAGAGGAAGAAGCAGGCTCCCAGCGGAGGAGCTTGATGTGGGGCTCGATCCCATAACGCCGGGATCACGCCCTGAGCCGAAGGCAGACGCTTAACCGCTGTGCCACCCAGGCGCCCCTAAAAACAAATTCTTAAAAAAAAGAAAGAAAGAAACCGCGTATACATCAGTATTTACATAAAATATATGTTGCAATAATTTTAGTAACCTTTTAAGGTATAGCACCTAACAGATTATAAAACATAGTATATATTTTCTGTATGTTGAACAGATTTCGTTTTTTATAAGGTGATGAACACGTCCATATGTGTTAGTCCACCTGGATCTTGCTCTGACACCGTAGCAATTTTGCAGTTTTGCATTTTGAAAGAGTTGGGGGTTGAAGCTTGACGTGCCAGATTTGAATCAAATTTTTGCCAGGTCTGATGTAGGTCAAATCTCTTATTGGATATATTGTTCTTGATGCACTAAGATAGAAGCTTTAGGAACTCAAAGAACAAGCGAAAGGAAGGTGGCCCGGAGACAGATGCAGCTGCCCGCAGATCTGTCAGAAAACACAGGGAGTGACTCCTAACAACAAAACTCAGGGCACAGAGACAGAGATTTCAAACTTACCCGAAGAAATAAAGTCAACAGCCAAACAGGAAATTTACATTCAACCCCCAGTGCATTCATTTCTCTGTGTCTAGACAAATTTACATGCAGAGAAAAAAGCATAATTTGAGAATGGATGCTTGGTTGTTCCAATCCTGGCATGAGAGATCATTATTACCCATATGTGTTAAATATTGAGCAATAAAGTAAATTTTTGCTTCTTCACACTCAGGGGAATTAGGAGAATAACCCGTTTAGGTCCTACTAAGAACTAAGAACTAAGACGTAATTACCTATCACTAAGAACATAATTACCTATCAAATCCATAGGTAATTAGTGAATATTTCCTGAATTAATGTGGTAGAACATATTTCTCATTCCTTGAATGAAATCCCATAGAATTCCACTTTAAATAACACTCACTACAACAAATAGAACGTTATTTACCATCAACCTACGTGTTCAGCACTGTCTCAGGATTAAAAAATAACGATTTAAAACAATAGCTTTTGGAGCACCTGAGTGCCTCAGTCAGTTAAGAGTCTGTCTTTTGGCTCAGGTCATGATCCCGGGGTCCTGGGATTGAGCCCCACATCAGGCTCTCTGCTCGGTGGGGAGTCTGCTGCTCCCTCTCCCTCTCCCCCTGCCTCTGCTCTCTCTCTCTCAAATAAGCAAATAAAATCTTAAAAAAATAAATAAATAACTTTCTTAAGAAATTTACAAACCGGAAGTTCAGTTATTTTGTAATAAATGGGAGCTTTTATCAGACTCCCATATATTATCTAAGTTGTTCATTATCTATAGGATGGGCAGACCTCTAACTCATTGCTTTGTAAAAAATGTCTTCTGTGTACAGGGAGCTCTGTTTCACATTGGGTGAATTCTGATGTCAGTGCTCCTGGGAACGAGAACCACTGGGCATGTCCTTCCATTATGCTGCTGGGACGGGGACGCTTGAGGGGCACGAATCACCTGCTGAGTGGAGGTGAGGGTGCCGAACTCAAGATACAGAGGACGTGTCTGGTCCCATCGTAATGTAGCAGAGCTGCAAAGACCCAAAGAAGAAATGACTCTGAGGGAGAAGAGAGAGTGGTTTTAAGGTTACATCATTATCTTTTCCTCTCACAGAAACCTGTAGTAAAATTAACAATTCCTTGTAGAGACTGCACACCTGGCTGGATTGTAGTCAGATAGTAAGTGGCTTTCTTTGCTCTTTTCCTGAAGTGGTAACGAAAGAAGTTGAATCAGGCTGGCTTCTTGATTTCCAGGGAATTGACAAGCTTCACCATTTCCTCATCCCCACTGTTTTAAGAGAATACAGATGAATTAAGCAGAGGAAATCATGGGTTTCTGAGTAGACTTTCTGTCTATCAACTCAGCCATATGCACCAAAACGGTTGGCAGATGCTGATATGACATGAATCTATGGAGACACAAAAGTGTGAGGCTGTTTAGAAATCCTCCCAACGAGGACTTAATACCTACCATCAAAATCACTGCAGTGGATACAGTCTTTGTGTTTCCAGAAAGCTATAATTAAAACACAAATTGGCTGGGAGGAGTCTGTTTCCGCAGATTGATTTATTGGTTTCCAACTAAAATTAAGAGAATTTTTGGAATCAGATTCTGGGAGAAATGTAATCCAAGCTATGCAAGTGTTCCTCCCGCCTCCAGTACACAATGAGTCGCTGCTAGTCAGGCCGAGCTCTCTCTGTCCCATCGTCATCTTGTGCTCAATTATTTCTCTGTAGGTTCTTGTATTATCCCCCTTTAACAAAATTTTCCATCTCTTCTCTCCCAGTTGGCCAAATCAAATCCTTCCTTCACAGCCTGGCGGCCTTCCCCCTGTGGGCTGGGTCCTTCCCAGTCCCACTCCCCTCTCCATTCTTCCATGACTGGTCAGACAAGCACAGCACGAGTAGCCAGGAAATTTGGGGGAAGGCTTTATGTACATTAAATCATTTCACTCTCAACAATTCTATGCGTTAATGCAATTATTCCCATTCAAGACAGGAGGAGATGGCACAGAGATTACTTGAGTCATCCAAAGTCACTCAGGCACTGAGTGGTTAGAATAGAACCAAAATCCACCCAAACTGGGCCCAGAGTCTGCTCATTGGACCACTACAACGTGTGTCCAGAGAGTGGCATGCTTCATACAACCGATACCTAACCAGAGCTGGTTCTAGAGCCATCTCTCTACTGCCATGCAATGACAGTCTCTAGGAAGAGAGATGTAGATATCCATTTATCTGCAGCTAGAGAGCTTTATCTAGGAGAGAGGTGACAAGGAGGTAGGGAGATGGGTGAGTAGGTGGATAGATGGATGGATAGATGGATGCATGGATGGATGGATGGATGGATGGATAGATAGATGATAGATAGATGATAGATAGATAGATAGATAGATAGATAGATAGATAGATCGATCTACATGTCCTTAAATACTAGGAACTTCTGTCCCGGCAGGAGCCATATACACTGTTTTAGTCACATTACAGGACACGTAGTCAGAAGGTGTGAAACAGTTTCTAGTCAAGCAACTGCTTCATAATTGTTAAAAGACTAGCATCTGGAAACAGCTAAGTTTGAATCCAGGTTACATTGTTTACTACACAATGACCTTGAGAAAGTTTCTAACACTTTCTGAGTCTCCCTTGTTTCATGTGTAAGTAGTTTGGAGTAATAGGTCTTCCCTCACAGAGCTTGGCATTACCCGGCTTGGAGTAGCATCTGGCACGTCGGGGACACGTGGGAGGTATTGGCTATTAAGTGTGGAGTGTGCTGGATTGTGGGGCGGTAGGAGTTTATACAGAGGTCCCCAACGTCCTGTAACTGTTCCCGAATAAGTCAGCAGCATCCAACCTGATTTGCCAACGTGAGTGGATTTCTGTGCTTCAGACCTAAGATTTCACTAATATCCTGGTTTTCCACGGGTAAATTTGCCACTAGAGAGTTAGCTTAAATTTCAGGCAAAGTTAGTACCCTCTCTCTAAATACCAGCGAGACAGGGTCCATTTGGCTCCAATATCTTCCCACCGTGTTTGCATAGCTTTGATCAGCCAGTTTGCTTTTGCACTTGTTTTTTGCTTGTTTATGTGCGAGGAGGCTGGCTATGGGAATGACATTGTTTGAAATCCTGTCACAGGTGAGGCACTCGGGGAGGCACACTCCAGAAGGCTTGCCTTTGTTATCAGTAGACCCAAGTAGAGCCTGGGTGTGGATATCGCCCCCTGGAGCAGAGAAGTCAACTGTCTAGCCACTAGCCCACCCCCCAGCCCAAAGCGAGTGATTGCAGAAAAACTGCAGGGTATTTGTCAAATAGCCCTTCAGTGAAGTTTTTAAAACCATTGCATTTGTTTAGATTTCCATTCAATTAATTTCCCCTCCTTCTATCTGTTCTAGTAACTGGGCAAGTGGATAAGAAGGAGACAAGGAGAGAGAGAGAGAGAAAGAAAGGAAGGGAGGGAGGGAAGGAGAAAGGAAGGAGGGAAGGTAAGAAAGAGGGAGGGAGGGTAGGAGGGAAGGACAGAGGGAAGGTAAGAAAGAGGGAGGGAGGGTAAGAGGGAGGAAGGAAGTGCTTGAATATTGACCACTTACTACAAAATTCTCAAAACCTATTTCCTGCTTTTCTTCAATTTTTTAGGATTTTTTTTTCCTTTTCATGTTTTCAAGTGTCTCTGAGACTGGGATTTTCAGACCCCGTTGCTCAACCCTGCTGTCATTTCACTGTTCACTGGGCAAGCACTAACGGGAGTGGTTGTAAGCTGGTTTGCAGAGCCGAGGGACAGGCGAGGCGGCTCTCTGAGGCAGTGATAAGTTGGAGCAGGGAGCTTTTCCTCTTGAGATAAATCACAAGGACACTTCTCTTCAGCGTCCCTGTTCACTTGTCTTGCCACATGAAATAGAGCTGGAACCCAGAAACGTTTCCTTCCTCATCCATATTTATACTAATAAGATATGGGCATTAATGAGAAACAATTGCTTAAATCAGACTTCCTCCAAAACAAAGGACTCTACGAATATTCTGGAGTTTGAAAGGGCAAACCGTTAAGATGGTTTCCATCTTTTTAAAACAGAGCCCCTGGGGCCCTGGAGAGAAAATGTCATTACCAAGGTCATCTATGTACCATACAGCAGAGCCAGACGAGAAGTGAATCCCGTAAACGCGGTGGTGCACGTGTAAGACCGTTTCCCAACTCTATCAGGGCTGCTGCTAACACCCCTGAGTCTCTTTGCTGCGAGAGGGTGTCACTGCTGTACACTTTAGATACTCGCATTAACTCACTGCCACACCGGTATTGATTCAGAGCGACAGTCTGCCTTGGCCACTGAATCGGCCTTAGAGGAGAAATCGTGCTCTGCAGCCGCCCCCAGACATAGCTTCCTGCCCCGCGGGGGGCCAGAGACAAGGACGCAGGACCCTCCACCCAGCACGGACTCACCCCCCTCCGACTCGCACTCCCTCGGCAACTACTCACACCTGATTTTAGTTTCAGGTCCCTGCTCGTTCCCGGGGATGCCCTGCTTGGCTTGTCGCAGTCACGCTGACTTCCCACCGCTAAGCCGCAGTCCCGGGGCGGCCACGTATGTGTCCAGCGCTGGGCTCCTCTTGGGCAACTCCGGCAGCCCTGTTGAGCTGCTGGACGTGGAGACGCTGTCCCTGCCCACCCCACTTCTTCCACGGCGTCACCCGTCCTTGTTGAAGACAGAATGTCCTGCTTTAGTCATGAGCTTGCTCAATTTTCTTTCTTGATTTTTTTTTTTTACATTTTCTTTCTCCCCTACCCGTATGGAGATACACAAAGGGGTGCACACATTTCTTTACTAGTTTTCAAGTGTACCACATAGTGATTCAACAACTCCATACATCACACTGAAAAGTTGTACGTATTTAATGTATCCGTGTTGATGCGCTGGGGGGCGAACATACACCCACGACACCATCACCACCCACTCGGTGATAAGCATACCCATCGCCACCCAAAGATTTCCTGAGTCCCCTGCTCCAAACTCAGCCTCTTAACAAGTTTTGGATGCACAACACTGTGCTGTTAACTATAGGCTCTGTGTTGTACAGCAGAAATCGAGAACTTGTCTCGTGTAAGTATAATTTTATTTCCGTTGGATGACAACTTGACTGTATTAGACTCTTCATGCAGTGGAATCATGCACCATTTGTCCTTCTGCAACTGCACTATCTCACTTAGCATATGCTGTCCAGGCTCATTCATATTGCTGTAAATGATCGGGTTTCTTTCTTTTTAAGGCTGGATTATTCTCCATTGTCTGTACATACCACCTTTGTTCTATCCACTCACCTGTTGATGGACATATGGGTTGTTTCCATACTTAGGCTCTTGTGGATAATGCTGCAATGAACTGGAAGTTCATGTATCTCTTTGAAATTATGATTTAATCTTTTGGGTCTATACCCAGAAGTGGGATTGCTGGATCACATGGTAGTTCTATTTTTAATGTTTTGAGGAACCTCCATACTGTTTTCCATAATGGCTGCACCAATTTTCATTCCCACCAACGGTAGGGGAGGATTCTAATTTCTCCACATCCTCATCAACACTAATCCCTTGTCTTTTTAATGTAGCCATTCTAACAGGTGTGAGGTGATATCTCACCCTGGTTTTGATTTGCATTTCCCTGGTGATGAGTGATACTGAGCTCTTTTTCTTTTTTTTTTTTCATTTAAATCCAATTAATTAACATATAATGTATTATTTGTTTTAAGGGTACAGGTCTGTGATTCATCAGTCTTATATAATACCCAGTGCTCATTACAACACATATCCTCCCCAATGTCCATCACCCAGTTACGTCATTCCCCCCACTCTCCTCCCTCCAGCAACCGTCAATTTGTTTCCTAAGATTAAGAGTTTCTTATGATTTGTTTCCCCTCTCTGGTTTCGTCAAGATATTGAGCTCTTTTTGTATACCTATTGGCAATTTGCATGTCTTTTTTGGAGAAATGTCTATTTAATTCCTTTGCACGTTTTTAATGGAATTATTTATCTTTTTGGTATTGAGTTGTAGGAATTTCGTATATATTTTGGAAATTAATTCCTTCTCAGATATATGGTTTTCAAATATGTTCTTCCATCATCTAGATTGTGTTTTCACTCTGTTGACTGTTTTCTTTGCTGTACAGAAGCTTTTAATTTAATACAGTTCAAGATAATCACACTTGCCTATTTTTTCTTATGTTTTCTGTGCATGCCTTACCTTTATATCTTTAATCAATTATGAGTTGATTTCTCTCTATAGCATAAGATAGAGGTCCAATTTCATCCTTTTATTTGTGGGTGTCCAGTTTTGCCAACACCATTTGTTGAAGAGACTGTCCTTTCCCATTGCATATTCTTGGTGCCCTTGTCAAAGATCAGTTGCCTGTACATGTGGGTTTATTTTTGGATCTCTATTCTTTTTCATTGATCCAGATGTCTGTCTTTATGCCAGTATCACACATTTTTAATTACTGTGCTTTGCAATACATTTGGAAATCAAGAAGTGTAATGCCTTCAGCTTTGTTCTTTCTCATGATTATTCAGATGCGATAGGTTGGATGCTATAGGTTTTTTGTTTTTCCATTTAAGTTAGATTATTTTTTCTATTTCTATAAAAAAATGCCATTGGAATTTTGATGAACTAACATGAAATCTGTAGATCAATTTGAATGTAAGGACATTTTAACAATATTAAGTTTTCCAATCCATGGACATTGGATATCTTTCCATTAATTTGTCTCTTCTTATATTTCTTTCATCAACTTATTATAATTTTCAGTGTAAAAATCTTTCATTTCCTTGTTAAGTTTATTCCTAAGTACATTATTCTCGTTGATCCTAGAATTAGTGGAAGTCCACTAGTTCATTGTTAGTATATAGAAATAGAATATGTTTTTGTATATTGACTTAGTTCCCTGCAACTTGACTGAATTTTTTATTAGTTCTAACCAGTTTTTGGTGGAGTCTTTGGAGTTTTCTACATGTAAGAGTATGTCATATGCAAGCAGATACCATGTTATTTCTTTCCTTCCAATTTGGATTTTTTTTTTATCTTGCCTAATTTCTCTGGCTAGAACTTCCAGCAAACTGAGGGCCTCAGAGGGGAGGGGGATGGGGGAATGGGATAGGCTGGTGATGGGTATTAAGGAGGGAACGTATTGCATGGTGCACTGGGTGTTATATGCAAGTAATGAATCATGGAACTTTACATCAAAAACTAGGGATGTACTGTATGGTGACTAACATAATATAATAAAAAATATTATTAAAAAAAAGAATACATAGAGCACTCATTCATCATACACTTGAATTAAAAAAAAAAACAGCAACCCACCTGTTTTCTGGGTTAGAAGATATGAATCATTTTTGCACAAAGAATTGAAAAGAAAAAAAAAGTGAGTGTGGGTATCCTTTCTTATTCCAGATCTTAGAGAAAAAGCTTTCAGAAGGAATGTACCTCAACATAATCAAGGCCATATATGACAATTTTCTCTCTTTATTTCAGAGTTATGGTCAGAGTTACAGAAAAGCAAAAATCCTGAAGAAAACATTTTGCTGCTGTCTTTTTTTTTTAAATCTAAGTATCTTCAAATAATTTGTGCATAACGTATAGTGCCTGGGAGAATAGCCCAACAAGGTTTAAGAAACACTCACTAGTAAGCTATTGGATGATATAAAGAAGTAATTTTGAGGCCCACAACCTCCTCCAACTCCCTGGAGAATGGAGAGAAACCTGTATCCAACACTGTGCTTTGCAGCCTAATTTTCATATTTCATCCCAAAGAACTGATCTGTACTCCCACATACAATCTTCTAGGCTAATTATTTCCGTCTTCTGTGATATACAAAGTTTACAGAAATAAATTTATTGGTGTCCTTGCCATCTTCAGAGCAGGCCTAAACTTCAGGATAAAAGTAAGTCAATCAATACACTATAGTTTCTAACATTAAGGATGTTACCATCTTGGAAGAAAAGCAGGCATGGAAATAAATGATCACATGCAGCACACTCTCCCATCCCGTCTGCCGGAAACCGTAGGCACTCAGAGGAAGAGCCAACCACGGGCAGGAGACGCTGACACTGTTGTGCGGTGGAAGCCGCAGTCTAGCTAGGTCTTGAGGGACATTTTGAAAGCCAGCAAGTTTTGAAAACACCAGAATTTTCATTGTAGGCACAGCAGGGACATGATTCTAAGAAAGGACATGGACATTTAGGGATGAATGGCAGAGGGTAAGAATGCTAAGGAACAAGACAGGGAGCTGGAAGGAGATGAGGCTCCAGAGGTCTGCACACGCCGATCACTGACTCGGTCACTTACGGAGAATCACCGGAGAGAGTGCATGTACAGGAGAGAAGGGTCATCTGATCTTCAGAGGTAGGTGGGAGAGACAAATTAGGTGAGGGTGGTAGCAAGGACTGCAATCAGGAAAGCCTAGTAACAGGGTGACATTGGCGAGCACGGTAAGTAAGAGGGTGCTATTCCCGTGGTGTTCAAACACTCCAGCACGCCACCTTACAGTCCTAATGCCTTATGGGGGCCTTACCCACTTAGCATTCCAGGCTTTGATTACTTTGGAGAGACAAAATTACTAGCTCAGATATCATCTGGATAAGGTTATAATGTTAGGCATTCTGTTGAACAAACAGCAATAACAAACCATGTTTTTTGGGAGGAAATATGAGCAAATTTCAAGATACTTTATTTTTGGATGGCAGTAAACTTTAAACAGTGAAAATTGCTGTATCATTTTCACTGCAGGGATTCCTGAATGTTTGTTTTTAAAGTTATGCAGTAAGTATTACCAGAATGCCACGGTGTTTTTTCCTGAAGTGCAAGGTAACATAATGTTCAGTTTTATGACACTGTGATCTGTGTGATTACGTGTTTCACTGCTGTTCCATCCAAGTGGCTACAGCCCGCTGCCACGAGACGTCGGGTGTGCCCCAGAAGCACGGTACCTCACTCACTGCTCTGCCTGCGATCCGAGTCCCACCGTGAACCTGAATCACATTCCCTACAACGTCGGCAAGTCACACTCAGGGTAGACTCCATTATCTTACTCTCACTTCCCCATAAAAGTGAAATTCAAGGGCACCAACTGCCTGCGGGCCTCAGTCGGTGAAGCGCCTGCCTTCGGCTCAGGTCAGGATCCCAGGGTCCTGGGGTGAAGCCCATGTCGGGCTCCCTGCTCAGCGGGGAGTCTGCTTCTCCCTCTCCCTCTTCCTGCTTCCTTGGGCTCTCTCTCTGTTAAATAAATACATAAAATCTTAAAAAAATTGATAAAATAAAAGTGAAATTCAGTTTTGATTTAGCTTAATTAGATTATTCACAGTCAGTTGTGGAAAGGTGTAAGTACTTAAAATCTCCTTCTCCGTGCTTAAACCTAAAACAATAACAAAAGCAACAGACACAAATGCAACGCACGACTTGTGGAACGACACAAGGAAAATGGCATAAAAGAAGGAAAAGTGCTGCGTAGGGAAAGTGGGAAAGCATGCATGTCCGTGTAAGTCTGACCTGAGTTGGTTATGTGAGAGTCTATGTTCCGAGCAGAGTCCAAGGTACACGTTACAAGCGACCCTCTCGCCCCGCAGCCCCTAGCAAGCGCTGACTGCCCGTGGACTCTCATTCTTGAGGACACTTGAGTGATTAGTCACTGCGGTGCACTGGAGCTCAGGAGCTCCTCTTCGCTGCACCTCTCGGTGCTAACATCTGCCGCCACAACTCGTCTTGCCTTCAGCTCCACGGCCTCCGAGCCCAGGGACGCTCCGCAGGCAGGAGACACGGAAAAAATAATGCTCAACTGAGCGATTAAGCAAGTGAGATTTCAAGAGGAGTCTAACGTTCTGTGCGTCTGTGACCATGCGAGCAGTACTCTGTAGAAATTCAGGGAAAAAACCCAAACCGCAAACACATCGACCACTAGAACTGCACAGGCTATAGGCCTGGCATTTGAACCCAGTATAGCTCCTGCGTGGGAGATTTGGGGTTCCAGCTAGTGTCTGGGTCGTTCTGTGTAATGGTGCCCTTGTGTATCTTACTCGCTTCTGTCTGTATGCCTCACTTCCTGTCTGTATGCCACCGGAAGTGACCTTGCTGAATTCTTGTGATGTCACTGGACTGGGAGAACCTTGTCACAAATTCACTTTGGGGATGACGCTGCATGTGTAAACCGGGGACTATGATTTTGGGCTCTAAACTTGAGGGAATAAAAGCCAGTAGGTGTTGTTCTGCTTTTGACATAAACTGCCATCTGATCTATGAAATACTGCAAGCTTTGGAAGCTCTGAGAAAGGAAGCCCTCGGGGTCATGGGGACATTCCCACCACGCTCCTCGTGCACAGGACTGGAATGAACCTCTCCACACTTGATTTGGACTAGAGTTTTCCAGTTTGTACTTCTCCAGATCCACATATCTGATGACAGGGAAGCTGTACCTTTCATCAATCATTCTGCTTTTTCCTGGAGAGTCTCTTCTGCTAATGCAAATTTTACCCATCCTTGGAAGTCCAGCGCAAATACTTCTCAGTGCACGCTTACGCCACCCTCCCCGCGCCTGCACTCCCATGCCCTTACGTGCTCCAAGCAATATCTGATGGTCAGCGTAACAGTCTGACGATTCCTGTGTTTTAACCTTGTCCGGTGCAGTGGCATTTTGCATGGGATTTTGTTTCTAAAATCACCAAGAGTGTTTAATCTGACTCAGCTGCTCTCCATAATATATACTGTAGATCACAGTCCTGTTTCCACAAACAATTCCTAACGGCCTAATTAGCATTTATTGAGCCCTCACTCTGTGCCAGGCTCTAGGTTAGTGACTTCAGAAGCATAATCTCATCGTTATCGCCATTCCACAGTTGAGTCAATGGGGACTCACAGTGGTTATGGGATCCCGGAGCAGAGCTCTTTGGCCAGGAGCCTAGCTCCAGATCCCATTCTTAGCCACTCTGCTACCAACTGCGACCCCCACGCAGGGGACCACACGGACCACAGTGACCACTTTTTCTTGAGTGACCCTGGGGCAAGATCGGTGACTGGACGGCCACCCACAATGCCTACCCCAGATATAGTGTGCATTCTTTTACCTAGACTGCCACGCAGGAGCACTGACATGTTCTTGTTTACAAATATTTTGAGAATTGCACATTTATCACGATGCAAGCTAACGTCTTTCATCTTACATCAAAAGATGTCTGTTACTGAGTTTAATAAATAGATCAATCCAGTGCTTTCGGAGCCCCGGGCTCTGCAGGTACCACAAATAACACTTTCCTACTGGGACTGTGGTAATGTTTACACGCCTGGCTTGAAAAACAGTGCTGTGCTCAAGAAAAACAAATCAGCTGCTTTTTAAAAAAAATATTTTAATGAAATGTAGAATATATACAAAAGCTGTGTAACATACACACGTAATTTAAAGACTGGTAATTTGCAAGTACCCGTACTTGCTTTTCCAGCTTGAGCCTGGGTGTCTTTCTTTGGAAACATTTGCTAAGGGAAACTGAAAAACAAACCAAACTTTCCTCTAGCTGTGGTCTTCTAGAGTTAGGCCCTCCAATTAGCACTGATGAAACACAAGAGCATAAGGGTGGACTCCTCACGATTTTACTCCCAGACACAAGCTTGTTACTTCTTCAAAATATCTGATGACAAAGAGTATCATCCCAGTCAATTAACTGATTCTCCATTTTCAGGGGAAAGTGAGAAATTCTGAAAGAACAGGGTCCTTTTAGGGGAGTGAAGCAATTATTTAACAAGGTAGTGAGGAAGCAGGGCTAGTTTCACTTTCCCAGAAGTCTGAGCATGACACACGTTGGGAAGTATATGGGGGTGAGTGCGATTGTCTACAAAGTTACTCCAGAAGTTGGGAAGCTGGGTCACCACACTTTGGACATTGCCTCCCAACTGAATCACCAAACTGTTGTAACTATACGCATTCTTTAATCTACCATCAGCAGGATCTGGCCTTTAGCTTGAAAAACCCAGAGTGTATCTTCCGAGCAAAAGTTAGGGACTCACATCCACCAAACTCACAAGACCCAGGTATAAGCCCAGGAAGCCAAATTACTAAGTTGTTAAATGCACCTGTCCTTGTAGACAGAGATATTCATGGTACCATTTTCTTAATTTTCTTACCAGTTTCCTGAGTAAGAAGCCCGTTAAAAAAACAGAATGAAAAATTAATTTTCAAAGAGAAGTATAGTTCTCGCAGGGACTGAAGATTTCATCATAATCAGTAGAGTCTCACAAGTGTGCCCACTTACCCTGGATTTGCTACCATAATAGCAAAGCCATTTTCTTGGGGAAAATATGTTCAGGACATGGAGACTCTCGTGCGTCAGGTGCGTTCACCCCACCCAACTCAGAGCGGACACAGGCATTGCAATCTAGTGTGGAACATTCACCATTTCAGACATCTATCCTTTTATTGCCCATAAATCTTTGTTGACAGCACACGTTGACTTCATATTCAACTGTACAAATGTCCTGACTTATACTCTAGTACTCATCACCCATGATGAGATTCACGAACATTCTGTGCTGTTAAGTTGGGCTACGCGTGAAGTCAGCGGAGAGCCAGTGAGTGGCATCAGAGGAAGAAACGCAAGACTAGAAGTTGGATGTTCTGGATTTTAGACCCAGCTGGGTTTCCGACAGTGGACATGCTTGGAGGATTAATTGCTCTCTCCAGGATCAATCTGCTGCAAAAGAAGAGAAATGGGTCAGAGGGCCCCGACGTCTGGTTCGTGCTAGCCTGGGGCCTCTGCTCCCTTTCCACCTTCAATTCTTGTTGCTCTTGCAGGAATATTATCCAGCAGAACGGATTCTGCTCTAGGGCACAGAGCACAACACACTCAGCGTCCCTGGACTTCCAGGTTGGGGACACATTAAAAGAAACTTGTGCAATTATTTGTTTCATTCCAGGTGGTGAAAAAAGACTATTAAATAAAGATTCATCCAAAGCACATCTACGGCTGGGCATATTGCTCAACGCGTTCACATTTATTACTTCATCTACTCCTCTTCAGGATCCTGGACACTAAGACACTGAGTTATGAGGGATGGGAACAGTGCTTCTCATCGCTTCTGTTCTCTTGACATTCACTGTGTTCAAGAATTTTTAGATGGCATCACCTAAGAGCACGTGGAGGTCATGGAATGCTATCTACATCAGGCTCCGTGCGCCACCTGGCCATGAGTGCGAGGCTGTCATGTGATTCAGATTCAAATGCCAGTCATAGTTAGGCATTATGCCCCCTTGTGTACATCTCAAGGTCACAGATCAGAAAATATCTCCCACTGTACCTACAAGTGGAAGACAAAAACTAAGTGACCCAAAAGACAAAAAAATAAAATAAAATAAAATAAAATAAAATGGCTTGCAATCTAAGAAACATTGCTGTAAGCATTTCTAATAAATTTTCAGATTCTTGGTGTACATGAACTATTACTATAAGAAATGCCATTCACAACGTAGATGGTGATTATGAAGGAGAACTCTGTCTTTCCTTATTGGTCTTCAAATCAAACAAATCCAGGGTATAGTTGAAAGTAACAGAGAACAGAGCCTCAACTTTCTATCTTTTAATTTGTATTTTAAAAATGTAGTAATAAGAACTGAATTGAAACCATACTCAGAAAATACTATGGTATTATTGCTGGTGAGTATTTGAGACACAATATGTGGTGTAACTCATCTTAGTCTTCTTGGAACGTCTCTTCCTCCTTTTCTTCCTTCTTTCCTTGATATCCAAGTACACACTGTAGGAAGAGGAGTGAGCAGGGCAGGAAGTGATTTATTTTATCCTAGAGGATAGTGACGATATCCATCCAGAAAAGTCCATTTCCCTTAATCAAAGATTAGTCCTCTTCCTCTCTCTTCTCTTGTTTTATTCCTTCCTTCCATCCTCGTTCTCTTTGAATCCATCTTTTTTACGCTTCCACACCAAACCCTAATCTACACCTAAAACCACAGAACTGCTTCCGCCATAACCGAGGACAAACACCTACTTTCCCTTGGGAAACGGAAGGGAAGACACTGGAGACGCCCATGCCCTTGAATGTGATGTTTTATGGGATTATTCTGTGTGGGCTGATGGTGATTGCTTTGCTGAGTCTACGTTTTGTCTGACATTTCACCACCATTAGGCAAACATTATTCTTTCTGTTGGTATTTGTTTAGTGAGCTATATACTCAGCAGTGTATGATTTATATAAGTCACCATCTCTTCCTGGTGGCTTAGGCTAAATTATTATCCAGGCATTCCAATTTAGACACACAATAAGGGACAGATTACTAAACCCCAATGTTATACCTCCGTCGAACAAAGCCTTATTCCTTATTCATGGTGTCATGCACAGTTTTCACATTTCTAATGAAAATGTGGGCTGATCCGTCAGCCGAAATAGCTTTAGGGCTGTTTGGTATTTCCAATTTTATTTTCAGAGAATGCATATTTTTTAAATTTAGGGACTGATGTGGTTAGGAATATTTAGATATTATGGCTTAAAAATAAATATATTGCTGGTTTGAACTGGCTTCAATGAGGTGACCACACTTGTAGGCTGTCCTCAATGGGACAGTTCTCCCTGCTCCGCCAGCATGAACATCAAGCCGCTCCCCTTCCCTCTGAACCGTGTCCCGGGTGGGAAAGGAGTTTTGTGGACACCCTGACTTTGAGGGGCAGAAGAATGAGCTTCTGTGGAATAGTCCCCTGGGAAGCTTTGGAAGACTCTGGGTGGGATCTTGAGGGACAGGCCCCAAGTGGGGGAAGGGGGGGAGGTGGTAGGAGGAGCACTGAGCCTGAGTTTCATCCTGCACCCCTCCTCAACAGCGGGCATGCCCAGAGAATGAGCACTGCAGGAGGCCTTTGATTTCTGAGGTGCATTCATCAACCTTATCAAGAAAAGAGTTCAGAGGTCAAATGCCCTTTTATTCTATTAATTTATTATTTTTTAATTTAAATTCAATTAATTAACATATAATATAATACATTATTTGTTTCAAGGGTACAGGTCTGTGATTCATCAATCTTATAAAATCCCCAGCGCTCATTACAACACATACTCTCCACAAATGCATTTTTAAAAGCCTGAATCAAAGGTTCAAAGATTGGGTGTGGGGGGAGCATTCTCAGGGCTTTTATCACGCTAGCTAATGTTGTTTGCGAGTCTCTTTGTTCATGAAAACCTTAGGGTCCTCCTCTAGGATCCTTTGGAGCAGGGATTGAAGAAACATACCACAGGGAATGTTGCAAGGTGGGATTAGAGCTTCCCTACTCTGAATGAAGACTCCATGGCCATGTAATTCTCCCTATGAAGTCCGAATATTAAGGAAACAGGGAATAAAGTAGCTGCTACCTGGCCAGGCAGCTTGACGGCCTTCAAGCCCTAGGATCCGGGCAGCGAGTCCCCGAGGAAGACCTGCCCGCGTCCACCCGCACAGCGCGCTGCCTGAGCCGGGTCCTTCCCCAGCCCTGCGGCGCCTCTCGGACAAGGCCGGAGAAAGGGGCAGGCAGAGAAGAGAGCTTGCGAGAATTGTTCGTAAGGTTCCTCCAGAACCTTATTTATTTATTTTTTTCTGTTAGAAAACGATCATTTTCATTTGAGTGGAATACACGGTAATTCAGGCAACACTTAACTGTGGCTGAGAAGTGACATGCCCCCTCTTCTCTAAATATGGAATTGAAATGCTTAATTTCCACCGGCTTTAAGTTCTTCGGATAGGAGTCACGTTTTATCTCATAAGGGGATGCGTTTTTTTTTTTTTTTACTATTTTTGAAAATATAAATATCTGAGTACAGAAAAGCTTAAAAATAAAAATAAACACCAAGGTTTTATACCACTTACAGAAACGACTTCAATTATTGAAAAATAAGTTGCCTCTGGGATTATCGAGAGAAGTTGAGAGGAAAAATTCCACCATAGCTTTTAAGGATTTACAGAAGGAAAAAGACTAGCATTTAAAAGGCATATTCTATAAAAATGCTGACTTCGTTCCCAGATCATTTTTGATACTTATCTACTCAGCCTCCGCTCGCTGTGCCAGAAATCGTACGGTGAGCTTTTGATGAACTGTGAACGTGAATTCGGGGATTTTAAAGGTAACAGATCCGTACCACAAAAGCGATTTCTACGTAACAAAAAGAGAGGAAGGATTGGAACGCCTGCCCTGGCACTTTATTCTGCCAAATCACCACTTGCCGGTGGGTACAATTATTAGACAAATATTTCAAGCAATACACAGCTAACTTAAATTTCTGGGAACTTCTTTATATAATGATAAGATTAATGTTTAATTTACATATAAATGACGTAATTAGTGATAATTTTACACCTAAAATATATCTCCCTTTCATTCAAGATGTAAGGATGTTGAAAGGGTCAAGCCAGATACTACTCTAGGGGTCTACCAAGACCCATTTGCTTGCTGGGCACTAATCTAGGAAAAACTTAAGGGAGGCTCCCGGTGTGTGCCCCTGGGGGCAGGAACAAGCAGAGAGCCAAGTAACGGCAATGCAGTCATTATTATTGGGATTTGCCTCTTTATCTTCCTTAAGGAGATGAGATTAGAAGCCACAAGAAAGAAATTATGTATATTAAGTATATATTAAATTTATATAAATTATATATATACGTGGAGATTGAACGATGTCTGAAAGTATCTGTCATTTGGTTGTTGAGAGCAGTAATTCCTATATTTACAGATTTACAGATGACTAAACTTTTAAAACAAAAATATATGCAGGTAACCAACACCCAGTTGCCCCCTTTCATTTTAAGTAAAGGCAGTAAATAGAATACTTAGTGTTAAACATCATTATCATTTCATCTGAAGTTGTAAGTTTATCTCATGTGAGTAAGTATACATATACACACACACACACACATCGTATCTATCGTCTATCTATCGTCTATCTATTGTCTATCTATCGTCTATCTATCTATCTACAGAAAGTCAGTTGCATTCATACTGAGTGGTTTGGAAGATTACCCTTTTAAAAAGAAGAATCGGATGGTTAGTAAGAGTAATGAGGACAGTCTAGATATGCTCCCTGTACCATCCAAGAACTCCAATTCTACGTACTTTGAATCACCCAGATGAAAACTTACTTTTCTAAGGAACGCACTTTCATTTTCCTCTTCGCTGTTACACTGCATGGCCTACGGTTTAAGCTCTGGCATTTTTCATGATTGAGACACACAAAGAACTCAATGCTCAGTGGGGAATCTGCTTAAGATTCTCTCCTTCTGCCCCTCCCCCCACCCCACACACCTGTGCATGTGTGCTCTCTCTCTCTCTCTAAAATAAATTAATCTTAAAAAATAAATAAATAAATAAAAGACCTGCCACCGCTAATGAACACTGCCATGAGTATCTTTCTAACTCATCATAGTTTATTCTCAGATAGACCTACATGTTAATGGCTGTGTGTCGTTCACTCGGATGAGAGTTCTCTAAGTTATCGCACCAACCCACATTGCTGGGTATGCAGATAGCACCAACATTTCTGCGAATAAATACTGTGAATAATTATAATTATGTTTTGAGATTCCTTTTTAGAAATGTTTTTGTGGACGTTCACTTAGCTTTATTGAAACAGACACATTTCGATTAGAAATAAGGATGAAGGTCGTTCTTGAAGAAGAAAGCAGTAATTCAGCTGGCATAGATTCTGAAGGGTATACAGAAGGGAGAAGGGCAGTTTCACACTTGGTCTCGATACCAGGTAAGAAGAAATGGTGCTTACAGGCTGATTTCATCTGAGACTATCTTTCCTTAAACAATGTACCTCACTCATGCACTATTCCGCAGACACTAGTTGTCTCCTCGATGCACAGCCTTACCCTCTTTATTGACAACCAAACCTGAATTTTGTTTGGGGAAGCAATATGTGTAGACAAAATGCACACTTTCCCAATTTGTTTACAGCAGAAAGTGGCCCTTGGGCCACAGCTCTGGCCAACGAGACACAGTAGCCAAAAACTCAGGATTGGGGGGATGGTTTTGCTTGTCTGGTATAGAGACCAGCCTTCTTTCCTTCTTCCTCCTGCCTCGAATACGAACACAATGTTGGGGATGGAATGGCATCTTAAAATTTTGAGAAAATGTGCAGGAGTTTAAGAGCTGCACTGTGAAGATGGTGGAGAGAAGACAATAGTGCACTGGGGGATTGCTGCCATTGATGCCAGGCGAATGTTGTGATGAGCTAACTCTGGGAAACATGGCCGTCAGGGAGATTCCAGCGCAGACATCCAGGCCTGGATGTAATAGGAGCTCGGCAAGGGATAAGCTCAGTAAATGATGAATAAGTGAATGAAGAATGAATGAATACAATTTTAAATTATTGGTTGATTTGTTTTTCTTACTTTTGACATTATTTTCAACCTGAAACTTTCAGTAATCAATCTTAAGGAAGACTCTGTGACATATGGGTAGTCTTAAATTTTAAGTTAGAGTTACGTGATGGTTCTCATATGGATTTCACTTGCCTTCAAAATATATCGTGCTTTTCAAATCCATTGAGCAGTTGATATAAAGAGGTGATATAATGGCCACACAATCTTTATTTTGATTTTAATTAAGAAAATATAATTTGAAGTTAAAGCAAGCACCCATTTCAGGGGAAGATGATAAAATCACAGAATTAGAAAACAACGCCAGGGGCGCCTGGGTGGCACAGCTGTTAAGTGTCTGCCTTCAGCTCAGGGCATGATCCTGGAGTTCAGGGATCGAGCCCCACATCAGGCTCCTTCACTGCGAGCCTGCTTCTCCCTCTCCCACTCCCCCTGCTTGTGTTCCCTCTCTCGCTGGCTGTCTCTATCTCTGTCAAATAAATAAATAAAATCTTAAAAAAAAAAAAAAGAAAACAAAGTCAAGTTCATTACGGAAGAGTTACCTATGACTACAGCTTGGTTATCAGGTCTAAGACTTGAATATTCCTTCCAGATTTTGTTCATGATTACCTTTACATTATCTCCAAATAGTCTCATATTAGTGCAAGTTTATGTTGAACTTCCTGAACCGCAGTAATTATTTTGAACAATATTAGAATCATCATAATTATATTCTCTCAGCATGAGTAATCAGTAGGATAGGTTGAGATCATTCCGGGTTATGCAAACTTAAAATTAATTCAGAAAATTGTCATTTGAAGATTTCTGAAGAAATATTTCATTTCTTCTGAGTGCATGATTTTGAGAATTCTAATCATCTCTAATTACTCTTTTTATTTTATTCTTTGCAATTGTTATGAATTGCTATCTTGAATAGGAGCACGTCAATGAATATTTATCAAGTTCTTATTTAGTCTAAGGAATGTAGCTTTATATCCCTATCAAATTTACTGCCTTCCACCCTATCTCTCATTCTTCCTTATGGTAGAGAAATCTTAGCATGATTGCTTAAATTTTAGATCACTAATGAGGCTACATTCATTAATGGTAGCATTAAAAAATGTATTGATTGGAATGGCTCCCTGGCTTTTCCTGAGCCCAGGATTTAGTATTTTACAGGAACGGCAGGAAAGGTAGTCCTTGGTCCATATTTGGGGACAATTTCATTTGGTTCACACCAAACTTAAGAAAAAAAAAAAAGACGACACTTATAAGATAATAAAAAGCTTACAAGCTAAAAATATCACTGCTACTAATTATGTGAACCGATTCGTTTCACCATTTCCATTATCCTTTAAGACCATCAGAACCCTTATTGAGACAGCTGGTGAGGGCTTGTGGGCAAATGGGTATTGAGGCCCACCTGGTCCCGTTCTCTGAGTTTTATCAGCTTCCGTATATTGTGTGCAGATCTAAATTTCTACATGCTAAGTTCAGAAGCTAGCAATACTTATTATCTCCATCGGATGCATCTACTTTTTATTGTTTGTAGTATTCAGCAAGCCCCTGGATAATATGTTTTGCATCGTTCAAAGGTGTGAGTTTTGGTCCTATCACTTCCAGTGCCTCTGAACATTAGCTGTCGAATCAAAGCTCAGCTGGGAGGCTTGGTCTGCGTCAGTGAGTGGTGTGGCCTTGGTCAAGTCTCTCTTGTGCTCTGACATTTGGACCCCTCATCTGCAATTGGACTAGGTGTTTTCCGAGGATTGGACTAGCTGTTTTCTGAGACCTTACCTGAGGCCAGCACAGCTCGGTGACCATTAACTCAGGATAACATTACTATTTGACAAACGGATGCATGGCTTGGAATAATGAAAGCAGAAATTCACAGAAGCAATGAAAATGTGCACAGGAAGCTAGGAAGCACTCATACCTGTAAGTTGGGAATAATATGTAATTGAATTTTTCAGGGTTTTTTTGTTTCTTTTTTTTTTTTCTTCCTAATTTAACATACAACCACATTGAGCAAGGACTCACTTCATCTGAAGTCTGATTTTCATAAAATTCACAAAGATGTTGAATTCTTCATTTTATCAAATCTAATGATTTTTTGTTTAATTTGCTAGTGGTGAAGGATTTCAGATGAAAATCCTCACGCCAAGGAGCACTTGGGACGCTCAGTTGGTTAAGTATCTGCCTTTGGCTCAGGTTATGATCTCAGGGTCCTGGAATCAAGCCCTGTGTTGGGCTGAGCAGGGAGTCTGCTTCTCTCTCTCCCTCTGTCCCTCCCCTCTGCTCATGCAGTGTCTCTGTCTCTCTCAAATAAATAAATAATATCTTCAAAAATAAAAAAATAAAGTAAAGATATATAAAAAGAAAATCTTTAGGGGCGCCTGGGTGGCACAGCGGTTGAGCATCTGCCTTCGGCTCAGGGCATGATCCCGGCGTTATGGGATCGAGCCCCACATCAGGCTTCCGCTATGAGCCTGCTTCTTCCTCTCCCACTCCCCCTGCTTGTGTTCCCTCTCTCGCTGGCTGTCTCTATCTCTGTCAAATAAATAAATAAAATCTNAAAAAAAATCTTTAGGTCAAATAAAGAATGATTTGCTGTAAACAAAAGGATAAAGTTTTACTAACCATGTATTATATGTTAATATTCCAAAAATAATTTTAACATAATAAATATATAAATGGTAGTTGTATTGATTCAAGAAGAGTTAATCACATTTCTCACCTGAACAAAACTCTTAACCAAATCCAGTGAAGTGGCAAGGCAGTTAATGCAAGCAGGAATTCAAATTATTGTATGAGTTTAGAAAGTGTACTAAGTCGGGGCGCCTGGGTGGCGCAGTCGTTAAGCGCCTGCCTTCAGCTCAGGGCGTGATCCCGGCGTTCTGGGATCGAGCCCCACATCAGGCTCCTCCGCTATGAGCCTGCTTCTTCCTCTCCCACTCCCCCTGCTTGTGTTCCCTCTCTCGCTGGCTGTCTCTATCTCTGCCAAATAAATAAATAAAATCTTAAAAAAAAAAAAGTGTACTAAGTCAATAGAGACTCTTGCCATGGAGAAAAAGAACACGAACTTCCATACTTATACTTCAAAGTTTTATTCCATTTATTTTTTAAAAAGGTCACCCTTTTCCTCCACCTCCCACACTCTTGCCACTTCTGTTCTGTGTATCTCTGATCTCGTTTTGTTTTCTTTACTGAAGTACAGCTGATATACACCATTATCTTAGTTTCGGGCATGCAACACAGTGAATCAACAATTCTATGTGTTACTTTTTGCAAAGTCTTGATGCAAGTGAAGGTGTGGGCTGAGCAGGTATCTGAGAGAAGACCTTTTCATGTAGAGGAAATCGTGGGGACAAAGGTCCAAGGAGGAGCATGGCTGCATGCTGGAGGACAAGCCAGCTGGCCTGTGGGGCAGAGAAGGCCTCTAAGAATTTAGGTGTTTACAAGGGTACAGTGAGGATGTGAGGTTTTTAACCTCTTGGATGTTTTGTGTCAAGCAGTGAAGAGAAATGCTGAACAATGAAGAGCTTCATGAATGCAAGTGCTCTAGAGACAAGCAGGACAAAGACAGCGTCTAGTGGTGGCCTGGCATCGTCTGAGGTCAGCAAACATCCCCCGGGTTCATCAGTGTTTAACCTGAGACTTTCAGGATGAACAGAATTAGCAGAAGAGGAGCCTGCCGGTGGTGGGACGGCATCAGCCAGGCAAAGGGAATAGCAGGAGACATACGGGATGGAAGGACGCTTGTCCCACCGATGACACCAAGATGTGTTCAATGCTGGCAGGAGTGACACTGGAGAGCAGGTTTGTGTCTAAACTTCTGCTGTGAAAAATGCACTAGCCGTTAACGTACAGCCTGGGGAAGCCATTTCTCCACACCACCTCCCGCCTCCCAAGAAAACCTCCTCCGGCCAAATGTGGCCTGAATAAATTTTCTGCCTACTCAAGCAGCAGAAAAATGAGGAGGTAAAGAGAAGGTAGTGATTTTTGCTTGTTAATGATTCCATTTATCTGCTTGGGCTGGAAAACCGTGCCTGGTTGAGCTCATGCTTCTTGGTGACCAAGATCTGACTTCTTTGGAGACTCTGTTCTTTGGTTCTAAACTGCAAATCTAACCTCCCCACCGCGTCCACATGCTAATGGTGCATTTTCCTCCCTTTGTATTTTGTGGATCTTTATTGCATAATACATTTTATCTATTGATTCATTAATTTCCTCCTGACTTTTTAAACTGTGGTCATTGTAGAAAATCTGAAAAATAAAGGAAAATGAGATAAAAGAAATAAGACACAAGAGAGAAATACAGAACTCATCGGTAACGTGTTATAATGTGTTACAATCTTCATGTGTAAAGCATACAGATCAGTAAAAGGACCCCTCACGGGGTTGATTAAGCATTTAAATTAAGAATTCAAAAAGAAGAAAAATAAATCAATGCACTCATGAAAGATTCTTTTCTATTACTAAAGAAAAGAAATCATTTCTCTTTTAGAAGATAAAGGCTTTTATAAAGGATAAGAAAACTAAGAATTATTATTTTTGATAAAGCATGTGAGGGGGTGCAAGATACATAGATAGATACAGATGCTATGCAAATCAATTTAGTGAGAAGTTGGAAATTCAGTGAGATTCACTGAATAGGAAATTTTTGCCAAAAGAATTATCAGACATGTGTACAAAGTTGCATATATGAGATACTTATCACAGTGCTTTTACGATCAGCAAGAATTAGGAATGTTCTAAAATGTTCAAAAAGGGAAAGTTCTTCATTGGTTTAAAACAGTGTAAATTCTAGGGGCACCTGGGTGGCTCATTCGGTTGAGTGTCTGACTCTTGGTTTCGGCTCAGGTCACGATCTCAGGGTCCTGGGTTCAAGCCCCACACTAGCCGCTGCACTCAGCAAAGTCTAATTGTCCCTCTCCCTCTGCTCCTCCCCCCACTTTCTCTCTTTCTCTCTTTTTTCTTTCTCTCAAATAAATAAGTAAAATCTGTAATAAAAAATAAAAAAATAAAACCGTGTACATTCTTGAGATGGAAAGTTCAGAAGACATTTGAGGGTTTAGCCTCAAAAGTAGCTAAAATGTTTAAGTGGTTTATCACACTATTGAAAAATAAGTCTAAATAATAACACTTAAAAATTATGTTTTTGATATAGACCTTCATACTTATTACATCATTTATTATATGTTAAATATTATTCTTTGGTAAAATATTGAGATTTTACTTAATATAGATTTACTTACAGTATTAAATTCTAGTGTAACATCAAATATTTTTCTAAAAGATACCAGAAATGTGTTTTCCAGTTTGTCACTTATCTTTTGATATTCTAATAATTTATTGTGTGTGGTTTCTTTTGTTGTTTTTCTTTAGGGTGTGCCCTAGAAATTTCTTCTGCAGAACTTGGTTTTATATAATCACCTTTATTAAGTGATAAGAGCTGAAAGCAGAAATTTAATTTGTGTATAAATCACAGTCTCCGGTTTTTCTCTTTTTTTCAGGTGGCTCTCCTGTTAACCCACAATTGTTGAATAAGCTGCTCCTTTCCATAGTAATTGGAGATGTCACCTTTATCGTACACTATCTTGCAAATTCTTGTGGCTGTTGCTCATTTTCCATGCAGCCTGCAGACTTCTCCCTAAGAGTTGTTTCAACAGTTCAATATATGTTATGAGGGTAGGAAAGTCTTCCGTTTCCTGCTAATGTGTACATTCTTCTATGGCCTTTATTCGTCCGTTGTGCTTCAGAATATTTTTTAAAATAGGTAAGGCATTCTGAAGATGTGACACCAACAAAATATCAGAGCAGGGATCTTCAAGTGCCTGTCCCCAAAAGAAATATTGAAACATAAGCAGAAACTGCCAGAACCAAGGTTGTCAGACCCTGAAAAACACTCGGAGTTTTACAAAATCAGAATCAAGAGAAAGTCAAATTAAAAACGGGAGAGGATGGCGAGCCTGGGTGGCTCAGTCGTTAAGCATCTGCCTTCGGCTCAGGGCGTGATCCTGGCGATCTGGGATCGAGCCCCACGTCAAGCTCCTCCGCTGGGAGCCTGCTTCTTCCTCTCCCACTCCCCCTGCTTGTGTTCCCTTTCTTGCTGGCTGTCTCTCTCTGTCAAATAAATAAATAAAATCTTTAAAAAAAATAAAAATAAAAACGGGAGAGGGCATCTTGGCAGTTTCAATTTGTGCGCACCCCCATCACCTCCGAGGTCAGCCTCCACTCTGAACATAGCTGTCCAAGTCATCCGTGTGGGGTCTGGTTCTATCTCCAGGAGAGCAGAGCAGACCTTATCTGCAAACTGTGTCTGTTCTCACTTGTCTGGGCTCCCAAAGAACTGAAGAAAGGTGCTTTGTTTGGTTTTCTGACTTGGACCTCACCCAGGCCCAAAAGTTGTGAGTTCTGAAAGCACTGGAAGGTGCCCAAATTAAACCCTTGCATGTATGGGGTCAAATAATTTCTAAAAAGTGCCAGGACCATTTCCTGGAGAAAAGGGCAGTATTTTCAACAAAAATGGATACCCACAGCAGCATAAGGAAGTTAGATCCTTTCATTCACATCACGGACAAAAATTAACTCAAAATAAATCAAGGAGTTAAGGTAGGAGTGAAAGCTATAAAACTTTAAGTAGAAACATAGGGGTAAATCTTCATAAGATTGGATTGAACAATGAATATGCATATATTTTCATATTGTCTCTAAGGGTTGTTAAAATAGTATATTTGGCATACACACACATGTATTATGTATATGCCAAATGGTATGCATGTACTTCTGTGTGTGTGTGTGTGTGTGTGTGTGTGTGTGTACCAAAAGCATGAACAACTCAATTTAAAAATGCATGACTTGGACGTGCGCTACCATCTTGACGGTCATGTGGCCTCTCTCAGGACATCTGTCTCTGGAGAGCTCCCCGGGCCAGTAGTAGATGTTATGTGAGGAAGGAGTGATCAAGTGATGGGTTAAACCAATGAGATTCGGGATTTTTGTTAAAACATGTAACCTTTTTACTTTACCAAAAGCACGACTCCAAATTCTTAAAACCAGGGGCCTGCCTCTATCTGCGACACTTTCTAAACTTCACCATTTCCATTTAGGTCTTTAATATTGGAATTATGATTTTTGATTGATTTTTCCAAGCAGAAACCTATTGTTCTTGCTTCTTCCACTGAGCAGTCCTTCCTTCCCAGCCTCCAGTGTCCCGTGTGCCCACTGGGGGACTACTCTTCTCGGTCAGCTGGGACGTCATGACTCTGAGCTACTGCTCTTCCATATAAACTTAGGGATCTAATTATCAGTATCCTCAGGAAAACTGCCATCAAGTCAGTTGTTAGGAATGTCAGATTCTGTTGAATTATAGAACAATTTAGAGGTAATATCCTGACAGTGTTGAGTGACTATGGTGTCCGGGACAGCATCTCATCACGATATAGCTTTTCCAAAGCCCTGCAAGGAACTCGAGTGTAATGTTAACAGAGTGGGAGTAGCTGGTGTTCTTGTCATATATCTGGTGTTTAAACACCCCACTTTTATCATCCCACCATCGAGAATGATTTTTGCTGAGATTTTCTTTTTGGGGACATCTCTTTTATAAAAAGTAAAGGGAATTCATTCTATTACTTGCTCGAAAATAGACTTTTAAAACTTTGGATGGATATTGAATGGAATGGAATATGTGCTTCTGCATACATTGAGATGACACGGTTTTTGGGTCATTTAATCGGGGAGAGTGATACACGACCACACACGCTTTCTCACGTTCAATCAGCCGCACATTCCTAGACGAAGCCGACTTGGCCATGTCCTATTTTCTAAGAGAAACACTGTGGATTTGAACGAAAGAGAGGGGTAACTGGTGGTACCCTGTAGGGACTACGTCAGAATATTTCCAAAACACGTTTCTTGCATCTACAGGCATATTTTTTCTGTAAGGCTTCTCAAATCTGCAAGTCAAGGCAGTTTGTGCACCAGGTGGTGTTCAGGTGGACGGCGTGACCCGACGCATGAGAAAATGCAGTGATCTGAGAGTTAGACTGACTCATGGGGTGGCATTTGTAGACAGATTACTCCCCCTTCAGTGATGCTATCGACAAGGTTTCAATATTGCCAAAAAGAAACGTCTTCAGCTGTTGGTTCCTACCACGTTCTGTACTTGGGTGTGAGTTGAGACTTTCCCGTATCCTGGCTGGGAATTTCCCACACGAAGAGCTTTATTCTCTGCAGCCGATGAGCGCCGGGGTGCCGTGTCTGACTCTGCAAACATACCTTCGCCACTTGGTCTACACTACCTGACATTTCACTGTGAACTCTGTCTACACAACTTGAGCTTTTCCGGACCCCGCTCACACTTTCCCACCTCCTTGCAAGAGCTTGGAGCACTATTTGGGGGCATCTATTCATCATCTGTGAAGCCCCAGCCATCAGGGCAATGCCAGGAAAGGGGAGCCTATAAACCAGGGCTTTGGGGTCAGTGGGGGGCCCTGAGACCGGTGACTGGTGCATTGCCAGATAAGCTCTCCCATTTTCTCAGGTGACCCGGTGTCCACTGACTTCTTCCCCCATGACTGGTTCTGGAATCGCCCCCAGGGACAGAAAACCAGCAGGAACAGGTGGCAGGAGTAGAATGAAGCACCCCAGAAGGCTGTATTACTGAATTAAATCATATTATGAAATTAATATTATAATAATTTCATCATATTAATAAAATTTCATATTATTTGAAAAATGCATCTAATAAATGAAATTTTGTTATGGTATCCAAAGATAATAAAGTCAAATAGGGTATATTTCCAATTCAACAATACTCTAGTTATAATGATTTACAGAAGTCATTATTTTGAGTAAAACTGCTTATTAAGTGGTACATTTTTATTTCCAAATAGACTGACTCATCTCTATATGTTTAACTAGCTTCCTGCCCCCATCACTGGTGCTGTGTCAGGGTTTCTGTGTAAAACAGTTTGTCTGACTAATTAAAATGTAATTTCCAAGCCTATTTGTTATTACTTCTATTATCTTCTTGTAGGACTCTGGAATAACATGTTTATGGCTGCCTGCAAACTCATCTAATTTAATATTTGCCTAGTAACCTAAATGTCCCCATTTAACAGCAGCTGCCCTTGGAATACAGATTTTTTTTTTTCCACAAGGCAAGCTAAATTTTAACTAATTGTCACTGCAATATTCCATTCTGACTGGGTACACGAGCATTTTCGATGGTGAAATTGGAATGGTTAAATGCAAGCGGTTATTAATTTGTTCTCAGTACAAAGGATGCAATTATTCATCTAAAAATAAAGCTCTTAGGGTCGGGAGAGAAGCAACGAATGGAACAAGTCCTCATAATTTAATATTCTTCGTTTTGATTTTCTTAGCAGATCTTCTGAATGACATTTAGAGGCCAGAACTGGAATTATTAGCCAGCATGACCAAGCAATTCAAAGGACCATAATGACTTCCACAAAAATTATGAAATGAAACCAAATGATTACAGCGTTTTCATGGTAATTGTCCTTTTCCATCTCAGAAACCCAGAGGAGGTCTGCAGAGTGGTGGTCCCCCGAGGCTGGCCGGCACCCCGGTCCGGGGGGCTTGCTGCGGGTAGAGCCTAACCTCTGGCAGGCGGTCAGCACAGGACCTTGGGGTCTGCGTTTCATTCGTGACCGTAGGCCGATGCTGCCTTCTCTACTCCCACACTGCGAGGAGCAAGGATGGATGCAAAGTTATCACTGAGTTTTTCTCCACAGGATTTGAATGTGGTTTAGACAGAAGAACTTAAGGCGATCTGAGTCATTTCCTTCCAGAGGAAGTTGTGTGATTAATTTAACTGATTATTCAATAAATAGAAGGATGCAGGGAACTTGTGAAGCCTCAAAGTACACAATTGACAGGCATCTATTTTTTTTTTTTTTTTTTAGTACATTGAAAAGACTCATTGAAACTCAATGAACTTCCAGTACTTGGCTTCGAGTCCACGTGGTTGGTTACCCCAGACCCCCATGCAGGCCCATTGCTTTACCCAGCGGACAAAGAGCATGGCTTACCAAGGGCTGTTTCCAAATGAACGAGCTCATATCTGAGACAGCTCTCTATACTGATGCACGGAATACCTTATCCTGAAATTCCTTCAGAAGAGCTTCTAGAGAATATTTCCCAATGTATGTTATATTGTAGATATTGAAATCTGTTGACCTGACCCTGGAACCAGAGGGCGGGACAGCATGGTGGCGTAGGAGTGGTTTGGGGGTGCACTCTTTGCCCAGGCAAGGTCGGAATTCACCATTATTGAGAGCAGCTGGGGAACATAATGAACCAGAGCCCCTCCCTGCACACCCCTGCCTCCCTACGCGGTCTATTTTCACTTATCTGGACAAATACCTGCACCCCTGCCACCCGGTCCGTGCTGGAGTCCTGAGCTCTCCCACAAGCAGACACAGGCCCACCTTCCTTCTTCTCCCCTACATCAGGCTGCAAGCTACGGCCCGGGGCTCATCCGCACACCGGCACCGCCCTCCTCTTCTCTCCACCTGCTTCTATGGCTGCTTTCCTGCATGTAAAGAAACTGCAAAACTAAAATATTTTCTGTCTGCTCCTTTCATGAGACGTGTGCTGGCCTCTGTTCCTGCTGATGCTTCCATGGCTCTTCCTTTTTCCAGCAACTTCCAGTAATTCTTTCCCATTCTCCCTCTCAGCTGATAAATCCGTTTCTCTTTCCTATTAAAAAATCTGAGGAGACTATTCCCCGCTTCCAGATATCTAACTACGCCTGTGCCCATGTGATGGCTTCCCGGCCATCACTGAGGCTGGGGCCTCTCCTACAGCATCTCCAGCCCCGAGTCCTGGGTTCCTTCCCTTCTTCCCGCTCATGGTAGGCTCCAGCAAGGGCTCCCTCTGACCCACATCTCACCCCCCCCACCATTTGCTCTCTTTGATGAATAATCCCTTGAGAGTGTTAACATATTCTAATTTCTTTCACTAGCCAAGAGCTCTGTGTCCCTGTTGGTCCCCTTTCTTTGCTGACCTTTGTAATGACACTCCTCGAAGTGTGTCTGCACACCGATACTCACTGGCTCCAGTGCGGCCTAGTTCAGTGGCGGCATTCTGGCAACGTAGTAAGCCAACTTTCCACGGCCGTCCGTGCCACGCAGGGCGACCCATCCACAGGCAGCGTGAGTCCCGCGTTGCAGACGAACACTCCAGCGTCTGATGCCATCCGCCCGCCCCTCTCGAAGCAGCGACCGTGCTGGCCTCCAGGATGACACAGAGCAGGCTTCCCTTGCTCCCAGGTTCATTCCTGTGCCCTCTCAGACCTCCAAACCCTGGAGCACCCCAATCTTTGCATCTCTGCTCCTCTCACCATTTACTCCTCAGTGTTGTCTCAGGGATTCAGATACAACCTCTGTGCTCCCCACTCCTCCAACTTCTCACGTGAGTTCCAGATGTGTGTTTCCAACGATGCACTTGAACGTTATTGGTCCGTTCGGGCCTCTGTAACAGAACACCACAGGCCGGGTCGATGATCGACCACAGACCTTTGTTTCTGACTGTTCTGGAGGCCGGACATCCAAGATCGAGGCAGCAGCAGACTTACTGCTCTGGGCTCATGGATGGCGTCTTCTTGCTGTGTCCTCACGTGGGGAAGGGGCGAGGGGGCTCTCTGGCGTCTCTTTTATAGGGACACTAATTCCATCATGGGGCTCCACCTATGACCTCATCACCTTCCAAAGGTCCCTCATCCTGACACTGCCTACCTTGGGGGTCAGGTGTCAACATATGAATTTTGGAGGCGACACAAACATCCAGTGTGTACCATATATCAGATAGGAACTTTGAACTCATTCTGTCTGTGTAAGCTCCTATTCCCCATCAGACAAACTACTCTCATGGTTTTAATGTAAATGGTGTTCCAACCTTTTATTGTTAGGGCCAGAAAATGTAGACGTGTCATTCACTCCTTTTCCTGTGTTCATATACACTCTTCCAGCAAATCCTCTATCTTTAAAATGCATCCAGAATTCCACAAATTCATGGTATTTCCACCTGTACCATTTTCACGGAGCCCGCGGCATCTCTCACCGGCCTCAGTCCCAGCTCTTTCTGCTTCGGCATCCTCCACTCTACAGTCTGCGTACCACACAGCAGGTGACTAGCCACTGAGAGCACGTCCATCAGTTCCGGTCCCTGCTCACCAGCCTACAGGGGCTTCCCATGCCATTCGGCCAACAAGGCCGTCTGTAAAATGGCCTCAAAGCCCTATGATTCTGATCGCACTGATCGCTGCATCACATGTACACTCAACCTTCCTATTTGCTGCTCCTCAAATACATCAGGCATGCTTCTGCCCCAGGGCCTTTGCACATGTTGCTCCCAATGCCTGAAACTCTCTTACCCCAATATTCACTTACGTTGTTCTTCACATGCTTCATATCTGTTAAAATGACACTTCTCAGTGAGTCTCTCCTGACCATTCTATTAAAATACAATGCTTCCAACTGACACTTCTATCTCATTCTCTCCTATAGCCTTGGATTTTCATCTGGCCCATATTAAGCACAAATATATTTTGTTGAGAGCATGAATCCATGCTCTGCTGATGTAGTGAGGACCTTCCTGTCTACATGGTTTCATGCACTTGTTTGAAGTCCTTTCCTCTCTCTCTCTCCGTTAGCACCTCTCACTCTCCTTAAGACCTCAAAGGAGTACTCGCAGAACAGCGGAAGGTATGGCTCCCGTTGAAATACCACGTGCATTCCCAGCACATTGCCTCATTCTCCACAGGTCTCTCTCATCGTCCGTGCTTGGTCTTTGAGCATCTTCTGGCACAGAACCCAGGCCCCATCACCCTGCACAGCACCGGGAACATGGATATGGCCACACTCAATCTTTCTCCTCTCCATGTCTCCACCCGTCCAAGTCTTAGTCCCCCACACACTCAGCAACTATTTATTGGACATGTTCCAGGCACATTACTAATCACAAGGGATGTAACTGAGCCAAACAGGCAAAGTGCCTGAACTAACGGAACATGAATGTTGGCCCAGGAAGCAGGGATGAAGGAGGTAACAACCACAGGTACAATCGCAGATCGTTCTGAGTGCGGTAACCTCAAGTTATAGGGCGAGAGGAACCCCGGCTCGTTTCAGAACGTCAGATAGGGTTGCCCCGAGGAAGAGACGCTTGAGATAATGTGCCAGGGATGAAGAGGAGTAGTAGTAAGTAGAAAGATTTGAGATGGGGAAGATGTGATGGCCTGAGAGCGGAAGGAGCCAGCGCTCCTAAAGGGACAGGGAGAGGGGACAGTGGTTTCCAAGCACAGCCAGTGAGAGTAAGCAGGGAGCACGAAGGGTTCTTCTGGCAAGAGCTGATGCAAAGCAATGTCCGCAGGAGCAGGAGGCGGGCACTGCTGAACGGGAATCCCACAAGCCCTTTATTCTCTTTCTTTTGAACGACATGGAATCACGTGTCAAAGCAATTGTGTCACTGTTGTGTGCACATTACCAGGAGTGTGAACCTTTTACAAAGTGATCTGACTCTGGGGATGTTACCTCCGGAGTGCAGCAAAAGGAAAGAGCTCTGGAGACTGGCATGGTTCAGTCACCGGTGCCAGGAAATGTCCCGTTTGGGAACTCCAAGTCCCCCCGGAGCTTGGAACAAAGGAGACGTGGTGGGGCAAAGCTGGGGGTGCGGCGAGGGGGGGAGGACGTGCCAAGTAGTTCCACTGGAGCACGTGGAGCCAGGTGGGCTGAGCACTGAGAACAATTATGAGAGGTCCTGCAAATGAGCCTGGAGAGAGAGAGCGAGCGAGCAGGAGATTTATAGTATTTTCTTTCTCTGGCTCTGTTGCCGGTGGCACGAGCTGGCATGTGACGTCCTTTAGGTATGGGATACTTCAATGGCACCATTTGTCACCCGCTGTGTAAGGGAAGTGAAACTGTGTTCCCAGACATTTTCATTGGCTGTGGTTTCTTGCATTTCGAACGTCATTTAACCTGAATTATGGATTCCTTTTCCAAATTCTTCTCACTGGCTCTAATAAGTGGTTAAAGCATTGTACATGGCATGCTTCAATAATTCCAGTAGGTAAACTGGACCCTAGGTAACACAGATAATCCAAACTTAGATAGATGACAATATAACAGCACTAGGCGATTCTTTTTTAATTTAAGGTAACTTTGTGGGTGGAAAACCTATGAATAACCTGAGTCTGTCCAAACACGCAGATGCAGCTGTGGTAAGAGTCACTGTTATTTTGAACAACCACTCATTACCTATGTTTTAATTACTTAGACATTACAGTTCTAAAACAACAGATTTCTCTGGAAGATATTCGGTGAGTGGATATTTAAATATCTTTTGGGTTATAGAAAGGATTGTTTTCAGTAAAAAATCAGTTCCACATAGACGTTAAAGGAACTATGCAAAAGCATGGTTACAGGTGGGTGATTACTGATTTCAAGAGGTAGAAAGGAAACACAGATGTGCCTCATGCTGGGGAGAAACATCGAGAGCAAAGTGCTCACCACTGGATTTGGGGCAACAAAGAGCCTGAGGTCATGAGTTACCTCCCAGTTTAAGCCTGATCACTAGCAGTATGTTGATGGAAACAAGGGAAATTTGGTGAAAAGCTTGGTTGGAAGATATAAAGATGAGATTACTATTAGATATATTGAATTTTCTTTATTCAGGAAAGGAATCATTTATCAAAGCCCAAACTTGTTGATTATAATTTAAGAAAATCAAGCCAGTGTAGATCTCTCCCTCTTCCTCTCTCTCTGTCAATAAATATTGGAATGAAGATAACTGATTCTTTGCAAAATAACTGAGGTGCCAGAATGTTCTCTAATAAATAAACCATTCCATTGTTCCAAAGGCATTGTGGAGAGATGTGTGAGTAAAGGTGCTAGCATGATATGGACTTTCAACAGGAGACTAGATGCTTTTATCCTGAGATCTCTGCTGCTTACCTTTCTTCATTGAGAGGACCTAGCACATCGAGGCTGCAGGCTTCCTCCTCCTGCATTCTGAGGGAGCGGTACCTAGATAAATGGTTAAATCTGCTGCCCTGGGAAGGAAGTGAACCCTTGCAACATGAAATGTCTTCAGGAAAAATGCTGTGGGGGGAATTACCAATTAACCCGCAACTGTAATTAATGGAATACTTGTGCCCATGGCAGTTACGAGCTTGGCTTAAGTCCAGTAGGACAAGGACGTCAAGTCCCCTAATGAGCTGGGATTAAAGAGCAGATAGAAAATTAAAATACACCAGGACAGACAGTAAAAGATGAACTATACTCAGAAAATTTTGAAAATGGCTGACTTTAGGTCTAAATACCTTTCTTGAGATTTTTAAGGTTTGGTCACGTAGACCGTACATTGTCACAGAGGACAGTAATTAAACATCCGCTCTGCCTGTTCTTTAGTATTTCATATCTGATGTCATCTGATATTGAGACACACAGAGAGGATAAGCCATCTCCAACTGAGTTTATGAATGAAAGTGCGTCTAAGCCACATTAGTGATACGATGTATAAACACCCACCTGCAGGTTTTAATGTAATAAGGAATCTGTATACTGCATTATGTCCTATTTTCATAGCATTTCAGGTATGTGACATTAATGGATCCGAGGTGCTTAAAGTCCAGATATTGTTGTGTTGATGATATATTATCTAAAGCAATCTCATAAAGCTGAACTTAAACCATCTCCAGATACTGAGAGGATAAAAGTATCATCCCATTTAATATTACAATACATGAAACACATTTAGTGGAGAGCCATGAATGTTATAAGACATTAATATTTAATTTGACTGACTTAGTGAGAATTAAACACAGATGTTTCTGTTTATTACGGTCTTCCTATATCATGCCACTAATTGATTTCAAAGGAGAATGCAGAATTTGAAAGTTTGTTAGCCAGATTGGAAGCTAGTGGTCCCTCCGTGAGCTCCAAACCAGGGGCTTTCTTTTCTGGAGGAGGAAAGAATGTTTCCTCCAGGAGCAGCAGTGGATGAAGAGCACCTGTGGGAAGTCCTGGTGAGAAGACTCTTCTCTCTAGCCCAGCAGCCTCAGGGTCATAGTAAAATGGCCCCCTGCCATGGGGGTACTCACAAAGGCATGGAGCAGGGGGAGCAGAACTGAGTTACCATGACACCATAGAACTTTGAAGGATTACTGATGCTGTATTGAATGGAATCTGAGCTCTCGGAATGATACACTGAAGTACAGGGACATTGAACATGCACGTCGATGACGCTTAATCTCACTTAAATGAAGCTGAGCCCTTGGGCGTTTAGTTTGCAAAGTGTATATATGGACAGTGTGACCTAAATACATTTTTTTTAAGTTTGACATGCTCCCCCCGAAAAACTGCATTTATATAATTTAAGCATTTTCAAGATGGATGCCAATCAACGCAAAACCCAAAAATGGTATGAGATGAAATCCTTCTAAGATTTGATTGTAATAATAATTGTTGTGATTATTAAATTATCATTATTATTACATTTGCCTATATCTATAAGATAGCTTTCTGAGATTTGGCTGGGGTTGTGCTGAATCCATAGACCAAGATGGCACCCCTGACCCTCTGCCAGCCTGCCGATCCACTCAACCACAGACTCTGTAGAGTGTACACGGAAGTCTAGAGACAAAGCTCCCTCTGAAGTCCGGTCTTCGTGCAGATGGAGACCAGAGAGGCAAGACCAAGACTTGGAGTCTGGAGGGGCTTCTCAAGGACAGATGAAAAGCTCTTGTTCAGGGACCTCCAGGGCTCACTACCAATTATAATCCACCTGGCATGGTGTTCTCATTCACCACAGTGGCCAACCAGGGATGCCACTTCTTCCAAGTCTATCCCACCCTCGCCCTGCTCCGAAGGAGTTGATAGCACTCATGCCGGAGCACAGGATCTCTCCCACTTACCTGAAACGTGGCTGGCACAAAGCCCTGCCAAGGAGAATTACAGAACCCTGGCTCCAAGAGCAAGTCCTCATCATGCTCTGGAACCAAAAGGAGAAACCAAGGCAGGCGTTTCTAAGCCAATTACGCCTGGAAGAGATCTAGACGTGTTTGTCATGTCCCTCCCGGCACTAGGAAGCTCCAAACACGTTAGCCTCGGCGGGGACATGAGACCTGCATCCCCAAAGACTTGATCTCGACTTTTCTGAAGGCGGATGGCTGTGGAGAGCATAGACCATGGTAACCATGGCCACAGGCTCTCTAGTTAAGCTTTAGGCTCTGACCAGCTGCTTGCGTGAGCAATCTCACGTGAAGGCAACAAATTCCCCTGAGGGCAAGTACGTTTACTGCTTCCGCCTTATACACGGTAAGTGGGGTTTAAAGCAGGTAAGTCACATTTCACACTGACAGGTCTAAGAGCTGAAACTATTTCTCTTTTGATATCCCACGTTTCTAGCTAACACACAGCACTCTCTATCCCAGGAAAGTGCCTTACCATCCTTTTCAGTTTTCTCCTGTGACAAAAAATTTCCTTTCTCACAAAAGCTGTGATTTTTTCCCCCTAAAACTATGATGGCAAAGAACGTTCTGTAGATATTGGTTCCTTTCTTGTCTCTTCTGTCTTCAAGCACATGGCTTCTCTCCGTTCCCTTTGCTCACCTCTCGCGTGGACTTAATAAAGGATATTCAGAACCTATCGCTTATGTAATGGAAAAAAATAAAAATGTGGTCTCCAAAGCCACCGTTTGTGGCGGGCTGGAAGTAGCTGCTTGTAGACGGCGCTGCGTCACTGCTCATCAAGCACTATGTCCCCGAGCCCGGGAGGGAGGAGGCGGACACGGTCTCTGACCCTGTTCTTGGGTGTGGATGCGAGTCCCACATACCAACAAGGAGCAAACACAGAGCGCTGTACGGGGGAGAACACGGAGGACCATGGAACTCAATTTTCAGAAGCTATTTGGATCCTGACTCATTGAAACCAAGGATTTACAAACAAACAAACAAAAACCCATATTTATTTAAGACAATTAAAATATTCGAGTATGGACAGATTATCATATGACTTGAGGATTCTTTTTTGAAGTGTGATTCTTCGGTGTGATGACGGTATGGTAGTCCTACAACCTGACATGCACACATGTCCCTTCCAGTTAGAGATGTGAAGTGAAGTGTCTGGCAGTTCCGTGATATGTTGCCAAAATTTTGTTTTAAATACTCCAGCAATAGGGAAAAAAGGACAGGGAGGAAGGCAGGCAGGCAGGCAGGGACAGTGAAAGAGGCATGAGATCTAACCTACCAGCCAAGACGGGAACGTGGGTGCCGGAGGACCACGCGTGGGCTTCAGTATACTCCTCCTGCTGCTTCTGGGTATGTTTGACATAATAAAAAGTTAAAAAAGAAACACTTTATACATAAAATAAGACCTGGTCATTTGCTTTTAGAGTCATTACAAGCAAACACCACTGACTTCCCACTCTGCTCTGAGTTGTGGCCCTCGTGTCACTTGATGAGGACAGTTGTAAAGAAGCGAGGTGGGTACGTGCCAACGGCAGTGAATGTCTCAAAGAACAGGCTAGTTGATGGGCTCTAACAGTTTGGCTCTGTCTTCACGGCAGTGACAAGTCTAACCATGGCTCTTCGGTGGTAATGTGAAGTGAGAGGTCAATTCTACCACATTCAGAAGGCTGACGTCAGACACCTGTGGCTTTTGTACCTAATCAAGGGCTCTCCTGGGGCGGGGGGGGGAGAGGGGGGAAGAGGGGGGACAGAGGCCAGTGGAGATTCACAGGTGATGTAGGGAACAGTTACGCAAAGTAACGTGCATGATAGGAGAGCAGGACAGCTTGTGGGGTGGGATCTGAGGAAAGAGGGGAAGGATAGGGAAGATGGAGGGATGGGGGGAGAGGGATTCGGCATTGCTTTTTCCCAACAATGGAAACTGTTTTTCCAAGTCTAGCCATGGTCTCTCCAATAATGTGGACATCTTTATATGTGCAAAAAAGATTGCTCTAATCACCCATTGAGTTCATTTTTTTTTTTAAGTGCTAAATTTGGGCTCCCAAGGTGAGTATGATTAATGCAAAACACGATTCAGGAGGTTCTGAGCTCTACCCTTACTTTGGCATGATTTAGATGTAAAGCAGAGATGAATATTTCACAATTCACTGATAAAAATTTTCCAAGACCAAAATGATGATAGCCTGAATATGAAATTCGTCTGAAGCTGCATTATTTGTCTGACTTAAAAGAAGTAAGACTCCAAAGGAAGCTATAAATTACCAGGCCCTGCAAAATTCTGTTTGAGGGAAGCATTTTCTTTCCCAGCCTAGCTGTCCGCTGGTGATACAACCAAAGTATTGCTTGAGGACGGTGTCTGGTGAGAGGTGTGTCAGTGAGACGGGAATGCTATAGCCAACGTATTTCCCAAGGTCACAGTGCACAATTTGTGTCATCTCAATGAGGTGTCAGTCCTTGGGATTTCAGATGCCACCATAATACTGCCTTAGAGTACACAGCCATCCCTTCTGCCGCGTAAGGGCTGGTGTGGCGGGCATGCAGGTATAGCATACACGCAGAGCCCGCCTGGTCTGTAAAAGTGATGGGTGTGGTGCACGGTGCCCAGGGGATAGGCACGTGTGCAGCCCCGGGGAGCCCATCCCGCGCTCTACTCATACTCACAATATAAATATTTCATTCTTTGTTTCATTTTTTTTTTAAGATTTTACTTATTTATTTGACACAGAGAGAGACAGCAGTGAGAGAGGGAACACAAGCAGGGGGAGTGGGAGAGGAAGAAGCAGGCTCATAGCGGAGGAGCCTGACGTGGGGCTTGATCTCATAAAGCCGGGATCATGCCCTGAGCCGAAGGCAGACGCTCAACCGCTGTGCCACCCAGGCACCCCTCATTCTTTGACCTAAATACCATGCCCCGGTGGAACTACGTGTCCTCATCTCCTCTGCTTTCCCCCACCCCCCGTTTTCTTAACTTCTTGTTTTTGATTTTTTACTTAACTTTGTAATTTTGGAATCCGTACATATTGGCAGGGAAATTGAGATGGTATTGCAGAGAATTGTTATACGCCACACGCAACTTCCCCTATTACTGACATCTTAAGTTAATGTATATATGTTATGATTTGTGAACCAATACTAATACGTTATTACTTACTGAGGTCCATAATATATTCAGGTTTCCTTACTGTCACTTTTTAAGATTAACTGCATCACACTAGCAGCCCACTTGTGCATTGTCTCATGGTTTACTAACACTTTGGATATATGATCGGGGTGCTGGGGGGCTCCATCGTTTAAGTGTCTGCCTTCGGCTCAGGTCATGATCTCAGGGTCCTGGGATCGAGTCCTGCATCGTGCTCCCTGCTCAGTGGGGAGTCTGCTTCTCCCTCTGGCTCTGCTGATCCCCCTGCTCGTGCTCGCTCTCTCTCAAATAAATAAATAAATAAATAAATAAATAAATAAATAAAATCTTTAAATGTATGATCAGCTATAATAATAGTAAATAAAATAGAATCAATATTATGAACCCCGTATTTTTTGAATGCAGAAAATAAAATTCAAAATTGACATAACATATGAAGTGAAATAACGTGGAAGAGAACCGTGGGAATTGAATCAAGAATTCCTAGCACTTCCTATTTTACCTGGATGAGATTCTTTCCTCATGAAGAAGACATCATTTTGTCAGAAGTGTGGCATATTTATGGTAAAGTCTTCTCGACATAAGATCCATCCATTTATAGCCACAGAAATTTTTTTAACATCACAGGAATTAAATAAATAGGAAGCTGAGAGATAATTCTATGCTATAAGAGCTCAGAAACACAGAAAACATTATACTAATATTATGCTAATTATACTTCCTTCCTCCTAGTTACCTGCTCCTTTCATTCCTTATTGATTTTACATACACTGTACATATGCTAAAATATGCCGTAATTTACAGAACAACAAAGACATGCTCATTTTTTTCCAGATTGAAGAATTCAGTGTAAGCATGAAAACAGAAAAGTTTGCACCACCTCAGAGAAGGTGATCTAATTATTTAGTGTTTAGTGGATATCTGTTTTCCCTGCCTTTCTATTTCTCCTTCTCCCGTCTCCTCTTCTTTTCTGAATCCAGGTGCAGAAAGTATAGCAATTAATATTAACCTGAATTTCATTATTTGGCTCTTCAGCATTTCACTGGGTTATGTTGACTTGGTAATTTGATTGCTCTGCAGATGTGAACTGTACTGATTGCATTAAAATATGTAAAGGAAATGAGGAAATATCAGCAGACCACGTAGAAAAGAGACTTGGTCCCCCGCTGCTGGGCTCGTCCTCCAGGGAAGAACGGGAACGGTGAGTAGCATGGCGGCCCTTCAAGGCCCCTTCTCTGAAGAATTTACTACTGAGGTACGGGAACACGTTACCCTCCAGCTGAGGTGGTGAATTTTCACATAGATTGAAATCTCCTAAAAGCATCCAGGGTCTTGTTAAAAATCAGCTCATGGCCGTCCTGGAGAAAAGCACAGCTTCACTGGCTGCTGGAGACTGGGCGTACTGAGAACGAAGTAAGCATGTGGCTTCCAAGCCTCGGCTGCAGGACCGGGAGGGAGACTGGGTACCCGGAGGGGCGACCATGGAGATCAGGGTATGGGGCATCAGGCTGAGCCTTCTCAAAATAGAATCCAGGCTCTGACCTGTCTTGTCCTCCCAGATGCCAGTGGATGGCAGGGCGAGGGCAGTCTCTCTACTCCACCCATGGCATGGACCCAGAAGCTGGGAAGAGCTGAGCTTGGACACGTGGGCTGGTTTGCGGTGGCAAAGGTGGAAGATTCGCATCAGCCCAGCAGGGCTCACGATCTACCAGAGGAATGCCACGAATATCGGGAGACTGGTGGCCAAGGCACTTGGCCAGATAAGACGTTTGTTACCTTTGTATTTCAGAATACCGTCGTATTCAAAAACAATGACTAGGCTTTTAAAGTATAAGTATATCCCATGCATGCCCTTCTATCTTTTTTGAAAAATCTGACAATCCTGGATGAATATCACCTAGGGATTCCACAGTTCATTCCTGAGAGTTCTCACAGAGCCTCCACGCCACACAGAGAAGGCTGAGGAGTGTCTCCAAAGAGAAAGAAGGACATTATCCCTGTGGACCTCCCTCCCCTGGGTCATTGGTTCTGCGTGCTCTGTCAAAGTGTGCCTGCCATTAGCGACCCAGCTATGTTTCTGAGATCCACCTCCGTCTCTTTACTTAAAACCCCTTATTTTGTTGCTTATAAAGTATTTTGGGGATTCAGGGCAACATTTAAGCCACTGCCACCTAGATTTGAGGGTAATCAGTCAATGTAATGTATTCATAGATTAACTTTGTAAATGCTTGGGTATATTTCAAAGCCTTATCTACAGAGCTTTTAAAATCAGTTTTACAAAATATTCACAAAAATTTAGAACAGAAGAAGGCTCCATGAGCCACACTGGATAATTCAGAGAACAGCGACTTGACGCTCATTTATTAAATATGAAAAACACGGCATTTATGCAGTGCCTTTAAAGCTTCTGTGTCTATCAATGACAATTTCCATCTATTCTGAAATAAAATGCACAATCTGCCACTGATATTATGTTTTCTTGGATAACTCAGACATCATTCTTGCAGAGGTAATAAATTACAGTATCTCCTTCCTGAAACACGACAGTCAATTAGCCATTATCTGCCATCCAAACAGTCAACTCACTCCTGAGAGGCTTTCTAGATGAATTCTGCCATTCAGTGCATAGGCAAATTGATAAAGATTTTTCTCTCCATTGTAACAGAATTTATGAATAGTCTGACTTTGTTTCTCAGTGAGTACACACTTACCTGCTTCAGGAATCCATCACGTCCGTGCTGCCCGAGACAGCGTGCACTTGGCCACACGGAGCTTCAAGCATCGCGACTATGGCAAGTCTGAACCGAGGAGGATGAAAGCGGAAACACACACCAGAGTTTGACTTGGGACGAAAACAAACAAGAAACTGTATAATATTTTACATTGATTACATCTTGGATATATTTCCGTATATATATTGGCTACATGAAATATATTGTTAAAATCCCACCTGTTTCTTTCTACCTCTTGATGCGCTACTAGGAAACTTTATATCTGCAAGCACGCTTCACTTCGAATTTCTGTGGCTACGGCTGCATCAGACACTAAGCTTCCTGGGGGCGGAGACAGGGCTGCAAACTCCCAGTTCACACTCAGAGGTGATTCTTCGAACAGCGAGCATTTCCATGGTCTCTTCCTTCTCACTTTGCTGCAAAACTCATTGAAACCAGGCTTCTGTCTTCACCCATTGCAGTGTATCTTCTCCAAAAGTATTCTTAACTATTACTTACATTGTTTTACAATATGCGGCCTTCGTTCTCCCTTCATAGACCTTTGCACTTGACTGAGCATTGCCGTCCACACCCCCAGAAACCTCTGTCTTTCCAGGGTCCAGGCCGCCACACGCTGCTGATTGTGTATTGCGAATGTCCCCACCGAGTCTCCGTGGGTTCATCCGCGTCCCTGCCCTCAGGGGCCTTGGCTGTTTTTCTGCAGACAATATTTTCTTCCGTTGTGATTTCATTCCATCTGAGGGTTTCGCCGGTGCCGAGGCCAGCTCCGGCCTGGAAGGGAGCTCCACGGGGAAGCGCTGCACTCGGGGCAGGGAGCCAACAGCCTCTGCCCCTCGATCTGTGAGTCCGCTGACCTTGGCTGCCGTAGGCCGGGCTCAGCTGGAAGCCGCAGGCCCCACGGCTGCTGGCCTTGACTCCCAGCTGTGAGTTCGATTCCAGTCCCTTCTTTTCTGGGAGGGTCCCGGGCGGATGGGGTTGTGGCTCGGAGGGCACGTCCTTCTCACAAAGAGCAGGAGCCAGGCCATCCGAGCGCTTGAAGGAGTCTGCATAGTGTCACACCCACACTCGGCAACAGCGAGGTGGCAAGGTAGCGTCACCAAGGTGGGAATGGCACCACACAGGGAGCCGGCTTTTATGGTTTTTAAACAGGTCCTGAAATGTTTCTTCTATTTTCAAGTCTTACTGCCATTATTATATTACTTGGGAAAGGCACAGTATGAGAAGTGACTTCAAAATCTCGGTGGCTCACAAAACCATGTGTTTTATTCACACTAATGTTCATGTGAGTCGGTCATGACTCTGCTCTTAACAACTTCATTTTGTGACCCTCTCTCAGGGAGCGGTCCCCGTAAGTAACGCGGCCGGTCTTATGGCAAAGAGAAAAGAGAAACGTGGTGAATCTCAAATTGGCTCATAAAGCTTTTCCTTGGAAATGACACATTACTTCCATCAACATTTCATCACCCAGAGCACAAGCCGTGCTGCTTCTAGGCTCAACAGGGCAGGGACGTATAATTGGCCCACAAGGAAACGAAGGAAATAATTGTGAACAGCGCATTCTGCCATACTTCCCAGAACACAGGCATGGACCGTATTTGCAGACTTTATTATTCTTTTTGATTGGGACACCATTGGAATGCATTGAATATTATTCCTGAATTTAAGAATGTTCAAAAACAAGAATCTGTGGGTTTGTGGAGCTAAATTTCCAGAAAAGACAGACACGTTTGTTTGGACCAATGTCCTGCTATGTACAGTTCTATAAACTGGGTTTTTTTTAAGTGCACAATTTGTAAACAAACCAAATGGCCGCAAGACCACAGATCCAGAAGACGCAAGTTTGGGGGCATGTTTGGTATTATTTTTCGCATTAGGAACTGGCCAATTATAAAAGTTTAAAATGAAAATCTGAAAGGCTAATATTGGGATCATTCTGCAGAAGGGACTTTCTACCCGCATCTGGTTGCACGTGGAGACCTATGAGCTGCACACACTGGAAGGTTTATTCCCCACATAATGAGGTTTTTGGGGAAGTCTCCCCCAGCAAGGGGGACTGGTTAGATGACACTGTGGTTTGGGGGAGGGATGCAGGGTGCAGTGAAGGCTTGGATGCTCGTAGTCTGGGCCATGCATGGTTTAAACTTTCCACCAGGGTCAGAAGAGGGGGCACCAGGGCATTAGCTTCCACAGACGTAGAACAGAGGTGAATGAGAGTGGAGGGGCTGGAAGAGTCTACAGTCAACCATCAGAAATGAAATCAGGCTTCTTACTACAGCCAGGCACCGCTGTTAGCTGGGAGACCAAATATTAGAGTTCAGAATTTCCAAGAGTAGAGGTCCTGGTAAATATTCCAAGAGTTGGGTTGCGTGTCCAGCAGGGCACACCCTGTAAGTACAGTAAAGCAGAACAGACGAGTCCCATAGACACTGAGATACAACATTGAACCATCTGCACATCCATCTGAAACAAGATGCTATGGGACATTTGGAGTCCATAGCATGATTGCCTTCAGGAAAGAAAAATAAACACATCATCTCTGAGAGAAGATAATCTCACCCACCATCTCAAATTATGTCTATATTTATTCAAAGACAATCTCTGATATGCAATCACCAAGAAGCAGATATGCAGCAATACTCTATATAAGACTTGAGAAGAATAAAGATAAACCATCGATAGTTGTGTCTCAGTCAGCTCTGGCTGCCATAACACGATACCACAGACCAGGGGCTTAAATACAGAAATTTATTTCTCCCAGTTCTGGAGGATGGACATCTAAAATTAAGGTTCTAGCTGCTTCAGTTGCTAGTGAGAACCCTCTTCCTGGCTTACAGACGGTCACCTTCTCACTGTGCCCTCACAGGGTGGAAAGGGAGAGGGGGAGAGAGAGGGTGTGAGCTCTTGTTGTTTTTGGTGTCTTAAAAGGGCATGAATCCTACTGGGTCAGGGTCCCACCCTTATGACCTTATTTAGCCTAGATTAATAAAGGCCCTTTGTCCAAATACTGTCACATTAAGACTGGGTCATCACAAAACATAACATCTGGGGGGGGGGACAAAAACATTCAGGCAATAACATACAGAGTAAAACCATTAGGAGAGCAACATAATAGGATTATTGGGTGTGAATCTTAAAATGATTAAGATTAATATGCTTAACAATAAAACTCAAGATAAAAGGACAAATGCCCCAATTTAAAAATCAGCAAAAGATTCCCCTAGACCTTTCTCTAAAGAAGATATATAAATGGTCAATAAGTACCTGAAAAGATATTCAAGGATCACTAATCATTAGGGAAGTGGAAATAAAAACCACAATGATACCAAATGCACGCTGTTGGCATGGCTGCTGTCAAACGAGCAAACAGAAGAACAAAAGGAAAACAAGCAGGCGTTGATGAGGAGGTAGAGATACCGGAACCCAACGTGGCTGGTAGGACTGTGAAGCTACGGGGAATAGAATGCAGTTCTTCAAAACATGAGAAGTGGCATTGCCATCTGATCCAGCAAGGCCACTTCCGGTTATAGAGCCAGAGATCTGATAGCAGGGGCATGAAGAGATATTCACATACCCACGTTCTTAGCAGCATTATTCCCAATAGCCAGAAGGTGGAAGGGATCCTGGTGCCCATCACTGGATGAATGGATAAACAAAATGCAGTCTATCCGTACAATGGAATATTATTTAGTCCTCAAAATGAATGAAATGTTGATATAAGCTACAACATAGATGTAAGAATTTTGCTTAAGAGTTTGCTAAGTGCAATAAGCCTGCCACAAAAGAACAAGTACTATCTGGTTCTATTTAAATGCAGGATTTAGAGCAGTCAAATTCATAGAAATAGAAATAGATGGTCGGCGCCAGGGGCTGGGGTGGGGGGCTGTTGTTTAGTGGATTTGGGGTTCTTTTTTTTTTTTTTTAAAGATTTTATTTATTTATTCGACAGAGATAGATACAGCCAGTGAGAGAGGGAACACAAGCAGGGGGAGTGGGAGAGGAAGAAGCAGGCTCATAGCAGAGGAGCCTGATGTGGGGCTCGATCCCATAACGCCGGGATCACGCCCTGAGCCGGAGGCAGACGCTCAACCGCTCTGCCACCCAGGCGCCCCGGATTTGGGGTTCTAGTTTGGGATGATGACAAACTCTGCAAGCAGATGCTGGCAGTGGTTGGGAAACAGCATGAATGTGCTTAATGCCACTGAATTGTCCACTTCAAAGGCGTTCAGTTTGTAACTTTTACAGTATGTATGTTATACCACAATTAAAAATAAATTAAAATAAAAATAATAAAATTCCTTATGGATAATTTCTGTAGAAAACTGAAAGTGACATACAAGAATTATACTAAAAAACCCAGAGCTTAAAAACACAATAACAGTAATTACAATGATCAGTGAATTTAACAGCATGTTAAAGACAGCTGGAGCTAGAGCTGACAAACATTTTAAGCCTGAAGCACAGAGAGGGTACAAGTCAGAAAATAAGAAAATGAAATAGGACATTTAGCCCAACTCATTTGTAAAAGCCATAGTCTCTATAAAGCTGATTCAAGACTCCAAGCTGCAGATCTGAAAACCTCTACAAACTCGAAATAGAGGAATGAAAAGGAAACCACCCAGGTTTATCTCGTAAAGAGTGCTGTGAACCATACACAGGAAACCAAACACATCTTACAATATCCAGATCATAAAAAGTCATTAACTTCAAAAGAAGAATATTGAACCTGACATCTGACATCTCAACGGCAGCAATAAAAGCCAGAAGACGATGGGATGACGTTTTCAAGATGTTGACAAAAATTATGTCAACACAGAATTCTATCGTAAGGGAATAGCTTCTTCACAAATGAAGCCAAAATAAAGATGTTTGGGGGCAAGCAAAAACTAAGAGCAGTTACACAGAAATTTGAGGAAAATCTTCAAGTAGGAGGAAAATGATCCAGCATAGAAGGAAGGTGACAGTTATCAATAGAAAGAGTCAATAAGTAGGCAAATCTAACAAATACTGACCGTATGGAATAGTGAAATAATGCCTCGTGAGATTGAAACTATAAAAAAGAAATCTCAATACATACCAAATTTCACAGATTACTTTGCTAACCTTCACACTAGTTTCGAGTTAGTCCAGTTTCTAAAAGACCAGATAACTCACAAGCTAAAATAAAGTAGAAAATAAAATTAGAAAACATTAGGATAATTCAATTAAAAAAGACAGAGTGAAATTGAATACTTGAGTAAGGGAGGTAACTAGAATAACTATTAAAATTAAGATAGAGACTGGAAGTTGGTTAAAGAACAAAATACAATGGTTTAGGGGAGACACAGCATTAGCTGCAGAAACAAAAAGTTGAAAATATTAGTATGGAAAAAGTTATACCATGCCATCACTCTCCAAAAAAATAGTAATATGTAATTATATTAATATCAGACAAAGTCGACTTCCTTAAGAAAAGACACAGTATGGGAGATAAAGAGGAAAATATTTTAAGGTAACATTTTAATTTCCTAAGTAAAATTTGCCCCTTTAACAATAGTTTTAGTCTCGCCGTTGCGGTCTGTCTGCGACAGACCACCTACAAGTGGTCCCTAGTGTACCTAATAGTCAAAGCCCCAGAGTCAGAACGGATATAAAATGTTTGAACAACAAGATGAACGAATGTTATCTCACCGAACATGAAAAACACTGCACCTAACGATTTCTGAGTACACGTTTTTCTCAGACACAAGAAATGCTTACTAAAACTGACCATGGGCTTGGCACATGGTAAGTCTCAATTACCAAATGGCTCACTTCAAACAGACAATAGTTTCTATATTAATGTGTATAGTGATGCTAAAAACATTTTTTTTAGAAAGGGCGGGAGGGGCAGAGAGAGAGAGAATCTTAAGCACACTCCCCACTGAATGTGGAGTCCAACTTGGGGCTTGATTCCACACCCCTGAGATCATGACCAGAGCCGAAATCAAGAGCTGGATGCCTAACCAACCAAGCCACCCAGGCGCCCCTAAAAACATTTTTTTTGAAGATATTATTTATTTATTTGTCAGAGAGAGTGTGCACACACAAGCAGGGGGAGCGGCAGGCAGAAGGAGAAGCAGGCTCCCCACTGAGCAGGGAGCCTGATGCAGGACTCTATCCCAGGACCCTGAGACCATGACCTGAGCTGAAGGCAGCTGCTCAGCCGACTTAGTCACCCAAGCATCCCCCCTAAGATCATTTTAACTTCCACTTGTATTTGAAGATTAAGTGGTACATTTTCTGGATAACTTAGGGGTCAAAGTATAAGTCACTGTGTGCCAGAGTGTGTATAAATCACAACATCAGAGTCTATTTTGAACTAATGAAAGTTAAAAAAAATATATGACATTGATGCCACTCAACCTGAACTTTAGAGAAAATTAAATCTTTTAGGACATATATTAAAAGAGACGAGCTTATAAACAGGTACGTCAGCATTGACCTCAAGAAGCTATAAAGAGCACAGCAAATTGAACCCAATGCAATTACTCTATTTATAGAAGAAACAAACTCAAATTTTCATCCAAATACTGCAAAAAAAAAAACTTAAGAAAATGAGACACTAATTTGTGATAAGAATCTATTAACAAATCAGGTAATGAAAAGAAAGCTCTTTGCTATGATAGATTATCTAAAAAGTAAAAAAACTTAGCTACCGTAATAGTTAACGGTGAAAGCCCAGCAAATTCTCTATGAGATTAGAAACAGGACAAAGATGGATTGAATTGATTCACCAATTCAAGAAATCGTTGCTCTAGAGGTCCTAGTCTGTGCAACAAGGCACAGAGAAGATAGCAAACAAATATAGATTATAAGGTATTAAAGAAAACTAACATTAATCATAGATGTCATGTTTATTTTTGGAGAAAATCCAAGTGTGCCTCCAAAGAAGCAATTAGAATTACACAAATTTAGCAATAATACTGAATATAAATTGTATATATTCAAAAAAGGAATTTTATTTTACAAATGCCAGCATGAAACAATTAAACAACGATTTTGAAAATTAAAATTAAAAAAAAAAAAGCTACCATTTACAATGACACCCAAAGTCACAGGACTTATGAGTAAGTCTAATAAAAGACGTGCAAGCATCTCCTGAAACTGAAATTGTTTAGGCAAATGAAGACACACTTTAAATAAAAAGACTAATATCCCATGCACAAACTTGGAAAGGCTTTAAATTGTAAAATGGCCTCTAACAAAATTCTGCATAGATTAAGTGAAATCTCAAACAATATCCAAGACAGTTTATGGTTTTTTTTCGCCATGTGGTAACTGATGGACGTACTTAACATACATACGGGAATTTAAAAGACCAATATATCGAAGAAAATTTTTAAGAAAAATATGGTGGGGGAACTTAAATGACCAGTATCAAGGTATTTTTTTTTAAGATTTTATTTATTTAATTGACAGAGAGGCAGTGAGAGAGGGAACACAAGCAGGGGAAGTAGGAGGGGGAGAAGCAGGGAGCCCAATATGGGGCTCGATCCCAGGACCCTGAGATCATGACCTGAGCCAAAGGCAGACGCTTAATGACTGAGCCACCCAGGCACCCAGTATCAAGGCTTTTTTAAAGACACATTCATGAAAACAGTGGGATGTTAGCGTGAGGATAACCAACTAGACCAACGGGATGCAACCCAATAAAATAAGAAACAAGGGGGTTCTTTTCAGTAATTTGTGCTTAGCTAACCAATTAAAAGGACACCCTTAGAGAAAAAGAAGGGGGACATAAAAGAATCTTCACCACCTTACAGCATACTCCCAAACTAATTCCAGATGAATTGTTGAGAAAACTGTGAAGGATAAACAAGACACTTTTTTGGTAAATGTCAAGATAGTGAATAAATACGGCTCTGCTGTCCCTAAGATCTCCGCGGCAACTGCTCACCAAGGCCTTTGCAGGGAGAAGGCGGCGGTGTTCAGGATGGGCGTGGCTGGATGGGGCCTGCAGACAACAGTTCAGTGGAACGGATTCATGACCAAGTGGTAAAGAAAGCTTTGTTGAATATGATGACGAATAGTTGACCTTAAGGGGAAAGAAGAAAAGTATCGATTACATTTAACTAAGAATTTCTCTGCATCAAAGGACATCATCGAGAGAAAAAAAATTGGAAGTCACGGGCTGGGAGAAGCAACTGGAATCCTAGTTCCCTGGCCCTGTGAGCGCACATTCAAAATCACTCTGGGAAGCAGTTTATCATTGTCTGTGGAAGACGAACGTTCGTGCTCTGTTGCTATTTCCTGGTACATCCTTGCTCTATACACAGGCGCGAAAATGAGTGTATGTGTTCAGAACAACATTATCTTTATTAACGACATCCCTGCAACAACCTCAAATCCTCCCCACACAGAATAAACAACGGGAAACCATGGAATATTTTGTTGAACTGAAAAGGAGCGGATAATGCCATATGAACATGAAGAATGACATATGGACATATTGATGCTGAGTGAAGGAAACAACAAACAGAAAATATATCTGGAGTGATTTTAAAACAGGCCAAATGAGTGAATTTTGGGAACAGGTTGATGTAATGATTGGGAGAGAAAATTGGGGGTGTCTGGTAGACTATTTATTCACCCGCATGCTGTTTTCACGCTATAATCGTTCGTCTAGCTGTATACCTTGATTTATGTACTTTCCTGTGTTTAGGACAGATGGCATTTTATTTTTTTTCTTTAAGAGGAATAAATATATATTATTATTTTTTCCAGTATTCCTTAGGGTAAAAATATCCAACTATTTTAGCTCTGGGACTATATTTACAATGCTCAGAGCACCATCTCTAGAGCCAGAATTTCCAGGTTCAAGTCCTGAATTGCTTTGCACTAACCACGTGACCTTGGGCAAGGTCACTGATATTTTTGTGCTTCACATTCCTCAGCTGAAACAAAAAAGCTAATGTCATGATTTCTTTTGAGAATTGCACGCGATAATGTGTGGACACCACATAGAAGAGGGCACAGAGCAAGCAGTAAACTTTGGTAGATTTTTTTGCATTTCAATTTACATTTTATTCTTATCACATTTAAATCTTGAACGTATTTAAGTGTTGGCAATTTTGGTGACCTTTCCATTATAGGAACTTTAGCCAGCAGACATTATTTAAATGTGGTAATTATTGAAACGTTGATGATAAAAAATAATTGATGTCAGCTTGCTATTTCATAATTTGTAATACTCCCAAAGTGTACTTGCATAAAAATGTGTATTTTAATGTATGATTTTTGGTCTATAAATCACTAGCATAAATGTGAGTCAAAAATAAGTTAATGTTCTTTTTTTTTTTTTTCCTTTGGTTATGATTTTGTGTGGTGGTGTAACTGATTTCATTCAGCAAGCAGCACGGGGTGGGGGGGGCGGTGAGGTTTCAAGAAGCATGTTGGCCGGGGCGCCTGGGTGGCACAGCAGTTAAGCATCTGCCTTCGGCTCAGGGCGTTATCCCGGCATTATGGGATCGAACCCACATCAGGCTCCTCCGCTGGGAGCCTGCTTCTTCCTCTCCCACTCCCCCTGCTTGTGTTCCCTCTCTCGCTGGCTGTCTCTCTCTCTGTCAAATAAATAAATAAATAAAATCTTAAAAAAAAAAAAAAAAAGAAAAGAAGCATGTTGGCCTCCGTGTAAGTTCTGTGTCTAACAGTCGAGCCACCGGCTCTAGAGAGCAGCCGATTTTGCCTGGCCACTTGTACAAACTTCCCTTGGGTCACTCTGATCCTGTTCAAGGAATCTAGGAGCATATTCTCCCTCTTTTTTCTTGGATAAATTCAGGTTTATTTAATGCAGGAAAAAAGTACTTCACTTCCTTTTGCCACTGGTGAACACACAACGAAGACTTAACTGTGTTGGTGAATTAACTATATTCGTAGTAAAGTTACAAGGATAATGGGGCAGTTAGCAAGCAATTCAGATGCTAGGAACCAATATGGCTTTGCTGCGATATGCCAGCTGACCGTTCAACCTAGTTTGCGTGGAGTGTGCACGACATTCTCTTACGTGTATTTTGTCAACCCACGGCAGAAGGAAACAAAGGTGCCACCTATGGACAAATCAATAGAAAGGAACTCGTGTTTTCTGGTTAAAACGGAGGTGGCAACGATGGTGTGAAGAATGACATGCGTCTAAGAGACCGGCCCGATTGGGGCGCCCAACCCGGGCTTGGAAAAATCAGTGGGAAACAGAGATGCAAGGGTGAAAATAGGAAAATCAAATGTGTTGTACTTCACCATTTTACCTAGGATTGGCCGTGGCTTTGTGCCGAAGGCTCTTTAGAAATATATGAAGCATTAAAATTACTAATTATAAGCACACTTTGCACCATTCCATGAGGCCTTTATGATTACAGAAAAGCAGCACACTTTCTAATTGCTGCTAAGGGACCTGTGGTGTCTAATATTGTATTAAACCACGGTACAAGCATTTTAGTTACTTATGCAAAAACCACATCTGCAATTGATAGAAATATTTATCAGTGTGTTCACTAAAATGAAAAAGCACTGAAGCAAGTAATAACATTTAAACAAATCGGAAAGTCCAAATGAAAATGAAGCATTTGAATAATTACACAGTGTGTAGCCCGGAATAAATGATATCAGAATCCACTTGTGTTTCAGATCAACAACACTGAAATGTGACAGAATCTTGATGATACTGCATGACAAAAATTTAATCCATAAAAATATACTTGTAAAACATTTCAAGACAATGAGAAATTTGCAATTTTTCTTTACTGGAGAGCAATTGGATGCTGGGAAGCATTTTTTTTCATAGTTTATTATCCCATGTAAGTCTTATGTTCTAGACTAAGATTCCAGTGTTTTAGGGAGTTGTTTGTATTTATTTCAGAGGATCGTGAACTCAGAGGCACCAGCAGATGTTCCGTGAATCCGTTGTTTTGTCCAAATGCGAGTGGGGGGCGCTCTTCCTGGGTGTTGCTTCTAAAGCGTTTGCAACCCCTTCAGGTTAGCGATTTCGGGCATCGCGACCTCATCCCTTCATCCAGTCCTCAGTGAGCTCAGCATCAAGAAATTGCAGGAAGCTGCCTCGTGGCTTTTCTGCCAGTGGTTCCATTCATAGCAAAAGGGAAGATGGAAAAACATAGGTCCTGCTGACGTTGGCTAGTGCAGAAAATGAGCTAGCCAGTGGGTCCGAATGTTCATGGTGATTGCAAATCAGCTTCCGGGCTCTCATTTATGTCCTCAAAGAAAGTTTCCTGACTTCAGAACTTCACGGCAAACCCTCCCATTGTTCTGGCAAAGTCTGAGTGTGAGTGGCAGGTTTTGGGAGGGCCAGCTGGACCGGGCTGGACCTGTGGGGAATGACAGGCTGTCCAGGGGCGTGCGGAGGAGCAGAGAAAGCTGCTTATGCTCTAGGTGAACTGGCAGCAGCCAACCGCAGAGTGTGGACAGGCCTGTGACCGGCTTTCGGACGCCTTCGTGCCTGCTGGGCGTTGGCAAATCAGGGTTCTTCCCAGTTTCACTGAGATTGAATCGACAAAGAGAAATTGTTTCTGTTTAAGGTACACGAGGTGCTGTTTGACATGCACATCCCTTGTGAAATGATCGGTTTAGCCAGTGAGCACATTCTTGGCCTCGCGTAGTTACCCTTCTGCTGCGCGCACAGAATACTGGAAGTCTTCTCTCCCAGCAGATTGCAAGTATACAATGTAGCACGTTAACTATTGTCAGCCGACTGTGCATTACATCCCCAGAACTTGTAACTAGAGGGCTGTTCCCTTTGACCAACATCTCCCCTTCTTCCCACCCCCCATGCCCTGGCAAGCACCACTATACTTTGTTTCCAAGAATTCAACTTTTTTTACGTTACACATATAAGTGAAATGGTATGGTATTTGTCTTTCTCTGTCCTATTTCCCTTAGCATAATACCTTCAAGGTCCAGCCACGTTCTCACAAGTGGCAGGATTACTTTTTTAACCTACTCCACAGTACACATACACCACCCCCCCCTTTCTTCATTTGTTGATCAATGGATGCTTAGGTTTCCACATCCCAGCTATTCGGAGTAATGTTACAGTGGACAGGAAACCATAGGTATCTCCTTGAGATCCTGATTTCAATCCTTTCGGGTCTATACCCAGAGGCAGGATTGACGGATCATAGGGTAGTTCTTTTTCATTTTTTTGAGGAACCCCCAAACTGTTTCCCACAGCGGCGGCACCATTTCGCGTTCGTTCTGACAGCGTATGAGGTTCCCTTCTCCCCACAGCCTCGCCAACGCGTGCTATTCCTCACAGACCAGGCTTTCTGGCAAGTGGGCAATGACGTCTGGCTGTGGTTGTGCTTCGCGTTTCCCTGAGGATGGGTGATGCCGAGCCCTGGTCACGTGCCCGTGGGAGCGGGCTGGAGGCCTTGCGACCGAGGCTTGGCTGGCGATCTGCTCCTCACACGAACTTCTCCCCGCACCGCTCATTCTCCGTGACCTCAAGATCTCTTACGATGGCGAGTCTCCAAGACGACAGATCGTTCCTTGTACTTGCGGGTGTAAGTTATGCCCGCTTGTCAGGGCGTGCGGTTGAGCCCCCGTGGAAGATGCTGGCATCTCCTGGACACACAGCTGGGTTCTGATGACAAAGATTCCAGAATCCAGAGCGTTAGGAGAGAAGTCTCCTGCCCTTGGAGTTGTGGGGTAAGAGACAGGAAGAAGAGAAGGAGCCGCCCTGAGAAGGCCGCCCTGAGAAGGCCGCCCGTCCACGGACACGTGTGTGAAGGAGACCGCAGGGCCACTGCGAAGTGGCTGGATTGAAGCAACAAAGCGTCCGGCCTCCCGGCTCCGGACCTGGAAACTCAAGACCAACGCATGGGTGGGCTTGGCTTCCTGTCTCCTGGTGGCAGGTGGTGGCTGCAGTCGTGAGCCTTCCTTGGCTTAGAGATGCCCCCGTCGGGGAGCCCACCTGAGACAGTGTTTCCCTCTGGCTCTGTCTCTGTGTCCACGGTCCCTCTTCATAAGAACGCCAGGCATACTGGATGAGGACCCACCCCATGATCTCATCTTCACTCGCTTCCTCTGTAAGGACCCCGTTTATAGCCAGGTCATGTTCTGAGCTACTGAGGGTGACGACTGCAACATAACTTTTTTTTTTGGGGGGGGACATATTTCAAATCGTAACAGTATCTCTTCCAACGCAATCCCCTAAAAGCTAGTGTTCAGTGTTTGATTTCAAGCGGCCTTAGCTGCCTCCCCGCTGGCGCCGACCGTGTAGAAACAGCTTGGATTCGGACACGGATGCAGGGTCTGCACACACACAGGGACCCCGCAAGCTTGGAGGCGCTCACCTGTGATTTATGTCGGTTCTAGGCTCTCCTGGTGGATCAGCTGCTGCGCTCAGCCCCTGCCTTGCTCAGGCCGTGCTGCTTCGTTCGGCACGACGCCCTCCACCCCTCCGTGCCAGGCGGGCTGGCCACGTCCCGGGAACCGCAGCTTGGCTTGGAGCCACGCTGCGGCCTCGGCCTCCGGCGCCTTCCAGCTCTTCTCAGAGAGGACGGAGGAGAAGCATCAATGGGGAAGACCACGTCTGAGGGCTCACAGAGGCCTTCTTACTCAGCAAGAAGGAACTGGTCAGTGAATAGGGTGGGAGGATTTAAATTTCCAGACTTGGAAATGATTTAAAATGGAAGGAGACTGCATGCATTCCTGTCATGTAAGAGCAGAAGAGATTTTTTTTCCCCTAAATTCCAAAGATGGTCATTCAGTTGGCAGAAGCCAGTGGCCTCCTGTGGTCAAATCTATGCAGAAATATCATATTTTTTTTTTACACAACTCTGCTAGACAGTCTTGGGAATAGAGTAAAAAGTTTAACACACAGGTGAGCCTGCATGAAGTTTCGATTCTAGTTCATAATTGCATGTAAAATATTGGTGAACTCCCAAATACAAATTTAAATGCCAATTGGTATAACACAGCCAAAAACATGCAGAGCGAAGACAGGAGGGGTCTAACTTCAGGGATTTAGATCTCTGTTTTTCTGAGTTTTTATCTGCCTAGAGCTGGAAACAGCATAGAATGCATTCTCTAATTAACTGGTACTTTGGATTTTTTTTCCCTTAACATGCCAGGAAGGATTATCTGCCAGTCACGCCCTACACTCATATAATTTTCAGTGGTAGGAAACAGGTAAGTACTCCAGCAGCTAATAGACTAGGCATTTTATAAGCTCTGCCCTTTACTAGGCTGTATGACCCGAAGCAATTAGCTTTGCAAATTTCATCTCCAGTGCGATTAATGCTGAATTCACACTTTCCGAGGTAAGAAGCATGGGGCCTCTCAGATGAAAACATACCCACTTCCAACGCATGTCACAGATCCCACATCCCAGATTTGCTTCGGCGTTTGACATCAGTGATATGCTGGGGTAAGGAGTGGACAAGTTAGCTATTATTTTCCGTTGGAAAGCCCTTAGCTAAAATTTAAAAGGTGAAGTAGGTCTTTCTGAAGTGTTTATCCTCTGGTCTACAATTTTAAAATCTCACTAAGGCTAATAATCACTTTTTCTGCATTTCCAAAGTCTAAATATTTCTAAAAGCCAAAAGTTTTCACTTTTTGCAAGTTGGAGTCCAAATATTTTTATTTTATTTTATTTTTTTAAAGATTTCATTTATTTGAGAGAGAGAGAGAGACAGTGAACACGAGTGGGGCCGCGGGGCGGTAGGAGCGGCGGAGGGAGAAGCAGACTCCCTGCTGAGCAGGAAGCCTGACTCAGGGCTTGATTCCGGGGACCCTGAGATCATGACCTGAGCCAAAGGCAGATGCTTAATCGACTGAGCCACCCAGACACCCCTAAGCCAAACATTTTTAGAGACAAAACTAAAGCTGACCTGACCTGACATTATTTGTAATTTTTTTTCCTTTAATTTTACTTTTAATAATATTCACGTATTTCATTGCTGCTATAATATGTGTTTGGTCACATGATGCTGCTCCAGGTTTTACCTGAAATACGGCCAATGCACATTATTCTCTTTCTAAAATTCCGATGGTTCTGAATGCCAAAATACATATGGCCCGAAAACCTGTAGATAGCAGATTTTGAAACACTGAAACTGTCTTGTATTATGTTTCTTAAAGTAACACACTTTAGCAGAGATGAAACTGGTAAATTATAATAACAACAAAAACCAAACCAACCAACCAATGAATAAAACGGGCATAGACCACCTGAGTACGGTCAGATGCTGACCCAGGAGAGCTTAAGGTGCTTGGAGAACTGTGGGGAAAATCTTTGCAATGTTTCCGCTGATCTATCTTAAAAGCTTGTCCACCCTTCACCCCCTACCATGTAGTGAAAGTGAGCTACCGTCCTCACTGAAGGACGCCTCCCTGAGGACGAGCGCCCATGTGATAGAGGAATAGACACTTGCTTGGAGGGGCATCTGGGGGGCTCAGTCAGTGAAGTGTCCGCCTTTGGCTCAGGTCATGATCTCAGGGTCCTGGGATGGAGTCCCTCATCCAGCTCCCTCCTCAGCGGGGACTTTGCATCTCCTTCTTCCTCTCCCACTCCCCCTGCTTGTGCTCTCTCTCTCTGTTGCTCTCTCTCTCTCTGTCAAACAAATAAATAAAATCTAAAGAAAGAAAGAAAGAAAGAAAGAAAGAAAGAAAGAAGAAAGAAGGAAGGAAGGAAGGAAGGAAGGAAGGAAGGAAGGAAGGAAGGAAGGAAGAAAAGAAAGAAACTTGCTTGGATGTGTATTAAATATGGTCCTCTCCCAGGGAATTTAAGGGACTTAATCCTTCTTACGCTTTGTCTCAAAAAGCTGTCCAAGACGTTTGTCAGATTGGCGAAGAAGAACGGAAACTACCTTGCAGAATCGGCAAGCAATGGAGGTTAGGTCCCACTTCTCAGAGTGGCACCACACTTGTCTATGCAGGAAACCTCGTATGATGAGGGTGCTTACCCTCCCCCAGTTTACTCTTTATTTATTAAAGATTTATCTAGTCCAGTTAAAGAGAGACACAGAATATGCAAAGATTGGAAAAGGAAGATACAGTTTCATTGACAAAAAAACCTAAAGATTTTATAGATTCATTACCAGAAATAATAGTCTCATTCTTATATAGGAGTTCAATATTCAAATTTAATAGAACTTCCCTATAACATCAACAAGCAAAAATTAAAATACCTTAAATTTGACCATTTACTATAGCAACAGAAATGTAGGGAATTTAAAAATACAGGTATGCAAAAGATACTGACAGCTAAATATATTCATCTTTCTCAAAGGTTGCGGAAAAGTTCCCATTGGAGATGTAGAGCAAGGCTCAGGGCTGGAAGGAATAAAAATGAATCTATGTACGATGTTTTAAAGCTGATATGTAGCTCCCGTGCAATTCCAGACAAGGATTAAATCTATTTCAGAGAGATTTTTATACACAAGAGATTCTTACCTGCATTGCTTGGCTTGACTGCCTTCACATACTGGTGAGCGGAAGCTTAACCAACACATATTTACCTCCTCACACTTGAGGCGGCGGGAAGTCTGAGATCAGGGCCCGGCTTCCGGGGAGGGCCGGCTTCCTGCTTTACAGAAGCCACCTGCTCACTGTGTCTTCATGTGGGGAGAAAGGTCTCAGGCATCTCTTCTTTTTCCTATAAGGCCCCCAGTCCCACCAGAGCAGAACCCTACCCTTCTGAGCTCATTTAACTTTAATTACCTTCTAAATATCATCCCATTGGGAACTGGAACTTAACCCCTGAATTTTGGGAGGATATAGTCCAGCCCACAGCACTACCTACAGGAGCAGCTCTGTGTCTTCTCTGATTATGAGTTTCCTAATATCCGTCATGAATAAAATAGTCTACCTGAGAGAGTTGTGGTGAAAATCATGGTAAGAAGTAAATGACCTAATGGTGTTGGATGCTCTAATCCGCCTTTCTAATCCCTCCTTTTGTGCCTGTAGAAATCATGATGTTTTGTTTTACAGGAAATACGGTGAGCCATCGCACAAAATCATGTTATTTTTTGTGACAATAGATTTATACTGTGGCAAGGTGGAATGTGCCAATTATTTTTTTTTAAAGTGTTGGGGCGCCTGGGTGGCTCAGTTGTTAAGCGTCTGCCTTTGGCTCAGGGCGTGATCCCAGGGTTCTGGGATCAAGCCCCACATCAGACTCCTCTGCTAGGAGCCTGCTTCTTCCTCTCCCACTCCCCGTGCTGTGTTCCCTCTCTTGCTGGCTGTCTCTGTCAAATAAATTAATTAAATCTTTAAAAAATAATAAAAAATACAAAGTGTACTAATTTTATACTATTTAATATCAAAGGTTGGCATCAAAAATATGTATTTTTTAAAGTAACAATTTAAAAGAAAATATCATTCAATTCTAGTGTCTCTAATCAAATCACACAGTATTAGTAAATCCCAAAGCAATGCTAAGTAAGAATTTTGCATGATGTCTTTTTATTTTTTTAAAAAAGCAATGAGATGTGATAACCATATTGAAAATTTGAATTTTAAATAATGTGGTTGAAATCTGGAAACTATAGATGAGTAATATCAAAATACTGATATAAAGCTTTAAGTTTTATGCATACTCAAAATGATTTAAAGAGAATGGTTTATATTTACATACCATATATATCAATTCTATTCTTTTTTTTATTGTGTTATGTTAGTCACCATACAGGACATCACTAGTTTTTGATGTAAAGTTCCATGATTCATTATTTGCGTGTAACACCCAGTGCTCATTACAACATGTGCCCTCCTTCATACCCATCACCGGACTACCCCATCCTCCACCCCCCTTGCCTCTGAAACCCTCAGATTGTTCCCTGGAGTCCATAGTCTCTCATGGTTCGTCTCTACCTCTGAACTATAGTTTAGGAGAAACATGAGTATAATACTTTGTCCAAGACCATGGAAATGTCTAAGCTTTAAAACTCTGAGCTCCATTAATTGCCCTCGTGTTCTCTGTTTAGACAGAAGCTCGAGTGCCTGAAATGACCAGGCTGTGGGCAATCATCAATGAAAACCCAAGGTAAATGCCAAAATATTTGCATATTTTAGTCATCGTGAAAAGGTTATATAATTTAACAAATGCTTTATATGCAGCATACATAAAGTCAAGCCAATGGAAAAAATGGATAATGACTTGAATATACAGTTCATAAAAAGAATATTAAAATGGCCTATAAATATATGAAAAGGTACTCAGTTACATCAATCACCAGAGAAATATAAATTATAACCACGATAAGGTACCTCGGTGCACACACCGGAAAGGCTACAGTAAGATGACGTGCTAAGGAGAGAATGGGGCAGGCGGGACTGTAGTGCACTGCTGGAGGGAGTGTGATTTGGGTTAACCAGTCTGGCATCTGTGTGACAGTGTCTAATAGAGCTTCGCTTACATGCCTGATATCCCAGCCAACCAAAGACGTGTATAAGGCTACTTGTGACATTGCTACACACAATAGCTACCAACTGGAACTTACCTAAGTGACCGTCAGTAGCATGCATAAACGAGCCATGCCATACTCACACCATAATGGAACACGAGACAGTATTGAGAACAAGAAAAACCTATGTAATCACAACGTCTCATATGAATTGAACAAAATACTGAGAAAAGTTAAACATTTAAAAAAGGAATACTGTATGCTTCCATTCAAAAAACACAATAACGTATGAGGTTAGAAATTAGGAGACTGGCAGTTCCTGGCAGAGTTGATAACTGGATGGAAACACAACGGTTCTTCTAGAACACTGGCACGCTCCGTACCTCTGTCTGGGGTGTGGTTATGCTGGCATGTTCATTTTATGAGTATTTATCAAGCTACTTACCTATGACATGTGCATTTTCCCATATGTATTTAATACTCAAATAAAAAGACTTGTTTAGAGAGATTGCACTCCCTGTGGAATAAACTATCTTCAAAACAATTGAATCACTTGTTAAATATCATGTGAAAGTCAAGGAACATTTCCCACTTAATAGTAATGTAGCCAAATGATTCTTTCCAACCTGATTTCTCATGGAAAGGGGGTGTTTCTGTCCCCTTTAACACAGGGGCGAGAGTGCCTTCTCCTCCCTTTTCCATATGAGGACGACGACAAGGCTCTGACCAACTAAGCTTTGGTGGTTCTGAAGGAAAATGTTAAAATGCATTAAGATTGTTTGTATTACTATATTTCACTTGATTTCCAGAAAGTTTATCTTAGAAGCTTTACACAGATTGGTGATACCCTTACGACAACTTTGCCGCAAAGTCAGGGAAAGCCCCATTCTGCGACTTAGTGCACGCTTTCCTGTGCATCTGACGACAGAGAAGAGCCTTACCAACTGCTCCCTTACTTCCAGTACAGAGGACGCGGTTCTGTCTTCCTGCTCCTTGTTCTTACAGACTCTGCAGTGGTTCACCGCGTAAGTTCTCCAGCTCCGTCTGAGAGTTCACCTCCCTGGTCACACGTGCTGTGCATGTCTGTCTGTCCTTTGCTTGACTTAGTGTGCTAATCCAACCTATGAATGCTCACCAGCACCACGCTCAACTTGACCATTCCTCCAAGACAAGACTGTCTCTCTCCTTGAGACGTGTTCGCTCCCATTCTTAATTTGCCCAGTTCAGTCATGTACCCAGAGCCTGGACTGTGAAAACAAAGCAACAATATGGTGACTAATTACGCTTGTCCGGTCTGCAGTAATGAGTTGTGAAGGGAATTTACTTAACATGCCCCGTCTGAAGCATTAGAACATGATTGCAAATGGCACGTGTGACGTCCAGCAGTCTTTTTTTTTTCCCAAAAATATTTGCAAGTTATACTGGGAAGTGAGAACACGGAGTCAAAGTGACAGCTCCCATCACTTAATGAGACGTTTATTAAGAAACCAGGACTGATGATAAGCTGCAAATTAGCCATAATATAAGTAATCAGCAGAGATGTCACATTGGTAGAGGAAAAATGATAAACAGCCAAATGCTCATCCCTGTTCTCATCAAAGAGTACCTGCAGTTCATTACAGACGGTGATTTGCTGGAATCCCAAGATGCAGGTAGAGGAAGTTAGTGTTTTTTCTAAAGTGCATTCATCAGTGCTAGTCCGTGGTTTCAATGTGGATTTCATAGATTCCTCAAATCACACCTTTGAGGTTTATAATTTTACCTAAGTACTATCAGTATGAGTTATAAAGTATCAGTAGACTTGGAGACTTCAGGATGTGTCAATAAAATTTAAAGAAATAATATTCCAGAAAAATAATTCAATAATATAAATATTTTCAAGTACTCTCAGTGGGTACATAACCATATTGGGAAAGAAATCACTAATTGCAATTATAATGGATTTCTAGATGTTGTATATGCCCCAAAGAAGGCTGTAGAAGGAAGAGACCTATAAAATGGGTCATTAAAATCCTTATTAAAGTACTCAAGATTAAGGCGTTCTAGAATGATGGAAAATGTCACAGGTAAGATTCAATTTCCTAAAAACTTGACCAATGCCTTTGAAACACTTGCTGGGGCCATCCCCAAACAGCTTCCATCTGGAAAAATTCATGTTATCCATACCAGGCACGTTTCCACTTTGCTTGCATTATAAAGTTACCCAAAATAAGTATTTATCCTTTTCACTCCTCCAACTTAACACTTAGCACAGAGCCAGAAACAGAGAAAGAGATGAATAAGCACATTGCTATTCCTATATTGGCATAAATTATGGGTATGGAGACTGGACAGTGCTTTACTGACCACCATATCCAGCTTTTCGCCACGTGAAATTTATGTTCCTAGAAAGCTATCTATGCAAGCTGAACACTCCCCACAGTTCCAACCCAAAGACAGCAAATGAATATTAATTGACTCAACGAATAAAGGAAGGAAAGTGGGGGGAAAAGGAGGAAAGAACAAATACATAAACATTAACTAGGTGAAGTAATAACCGATACAAAAATATTCTGTCTTACAAGTAATTGCCGAACCCCAGTGATCACTGCAAAGAAACATCTGAAACCAGCTAGACATATTCCGTTGTTCTGTGTATGTTTTAAAATCCTCCATCCCCAGCCATTATTAAATGAGCATCTACTATGTAATCCCCCAAAACAAACTTTTAAAAACTGTTTGAATTTACTAAGTGCTCACTGATCAGTATTTTCTTCTTTGACTCATCTGAACAAAACCTTCAAAAGCTTTCATGCTAAAAGTCCATCATTTCTTCTAGCTTTCTCAAATGACCAGTATAAATGGGGAGGGAATTATATAATAAAACAAAGAAAAATATTTATGTATTATGTATAATCTCAAACACTTACATGCAAGTAACATCATATAATGTCGTATATGATGATATAATACATCTTAAATATTTTTTACCTGAACTCATACTGAAATCATTTTCAGATTGATATAGTTAGTGATAAACATTTCAGTTTCCCCTGTGTTTTTTCATGGCCTGATAGCTCATTTCTTTTTAGCTCTGAATAATATTCTGTTGTCTGAGTGGATCACACTGTATTTATCCATCACCCCCTGAAGGACATCTTGTTTGCTTCTAAGTTTTGATGATTAGGATTTTTTTTTAAAGTGATGACTTTGAGATCAAGACCTAAGTTGAGGTCAAGAGTTGAATGCTTAGTGGACTGAGCCATCCAGACACCCCTAAATTTTGGCAATTATGAATAAAGCTGCGGCAGACATCCATGCGTGGGTTTTTGTGTGACCGTAAGTTTGGAACTTATTTTTGGCATCAGTTAAGGAGCACGACGGCTGGTTTATGTCATGAGAGTTTTATAAGAAAACTCTAAGACTTTTGGGAAAAACTGACACCTGTCTTCCAAAGTGGGTGCAGCATTTTGCATTCGCACTAGCAATGAGTAAAGTCCCTGTTGCCCCACATCCTTGCTGGCATTTGAAGTTGTCAGTGCTCTGGATTTGAGCATTCTAATAGTTGTGTAGTGGGAGCCCATCGTTGCTGTAGACGGAATTCTCTTATGACATAGAACGCCGAGCATCTGTATTTATTTGCCATCTGCACATCTTCTTTGGAGAGGTTTCTATTGAGATCTTTCCCCATAATTTAACTGGGTTACTTGTTTTCTAATTGTTTGGTTCTAAGAACTCTTTGTATATTTTGGATAAGAGTTCATTGTCCGCTATGTCCTCGCAAAGATTTTCTCCCAGCCTGTGGTTTGTCTTCTGCGTCTCTTAGCAGGGTCTTTTGTGAGAAGTTTTTAACTTTAATGAAGTTCAGTTTAATAATTCTTTCCTTCATGGATTGTGTCTTTGGTGTTGTATCTAAAAAAGGCACCAAGTTTCTTTAGATTTCCTCCTATGTTTTCTTTAAAGAATGTTATGCTTTGGTGTTTTACGTTCAGGTCTGGGATCCATTTCGAGTTCGTTGTAGTGTGGCGTGTCTAGATTCTTCTTCTTTTTTTTTTTTTTTTTTTTTTTTTTTTTTTTTTGCGTGGTGACGCACACTTGTTCCAGTACCATTTGTGGAAAAGACAACATTTTCTCCATTGTATTGTTTTTGCTTCTTGGTCAACTACTTACTCTTTTTAAAAAAGATTTTATTTATTTATTTGACAGAGAGAGAGACAGCCAGCGAGAGAGGGAACACAAGCAGGGGGAGTGGGAGAGGAAGAAGCAGGCTCATAGCGAGGAACCTGATGTGGGGCTCGATCCCATAACGCCGGGATCACGCCCTAAGCCGAAGGCAGACGCTTAACCGCTGTGCCACCCAGGCGCCCCTCAACTACTTACTTTTAATAATAACGGGCCAGTATTGGTTCAGCAGTTGGAACACATGAGTCACACCGATGCGAGACGATAGTGCTGGGGAAAACTGCAGCCAATGTTTCCATAATACTAAAACTGGTCTTGAAAAAGCCTTAATTTTAAAAAATGCCAGCCCCAACATTCACATTGCCCTCTTCCCTAAGATCATTTAAATACATTGAGTGACAACTGGCATGGTTTGGAGGGCAGAATTAGCAGCATGAAAGCAGGCACGAGCTACACCACGGGACCAAACTTGTATCACGTCTGGGATGTGATGGAGCTGGGGCTTTATCCATAAATGTTTTACTGACACAACATATTTTCCCCAAGGAAATAACTAATAATCTGGAAAATAATCAGGAAAGACACAGCACTGCCGTTAATTCAGTGGCTCGGGACAGGTGCTTTGGAATTAGCGTAGTCTCTGACACATCACGCCAGAGAAGCTTTACAGGGGAGTGAAGCCACACAGACAACTTTCTACGGTTTTTATCTACAACATTCCTCGTCTCACTCCTTGCTATAATCCTTGTAAAACACCGGCCCTCCACCACAGAAAATAAAAGTAAATGGCACCTAATTCACTGAACTTAAAAGGTGTTACAGAGTTAATAAGCAAATTAATTTATCAGCTTCAACCAGAAGAGTAATTGAACTCCAGGAGAAATCTGACTCATAATTGAACATGAGTAACGAGCAAGCAGGATGTGAAGAGAAACAAATAAGTGTAGTCATTAAGAGAGGAAGTTAGTCTAACAAGGGGGCATAATGTCAAGTATTTGTCACCTACGGCTTGGAAACATCCTGCGTCTATGGAGTGGGGACACTTCACGAGAGGGGCCCAGGGCGGGACGTGACTGAAGCTCTGTCAGGAGGGGCAAGGCTGCTGCGATGGGTAGGAGGCAGGTGCCCAGATTCCTGTCACACTTAGCCCTTGATGACAATGGAATGTCCTCACCAACGGCATGCAGCCACTAAGCCGACAAACTGTATCCGAGTTTCTGAACTTAATTACTTGTGATTAGTGACCTCAGCCTGCAAGAGTTTCCACCAAACTGACCGAGGATGACCTCATGAAAGGCCAATTTCATAAATTTGAGGTTGAATCAGGAGCTTCTAGAATTTTGTCCAGATTTTGCATTTCCGAGGATAGAAAGATGTAATCTGAAAATCTCTGCCTTCTTCTTGTCAGTTCATGTCAAAGGAGCAAGTTGGATATGGTGTATGTGCACAACACTGTACCAGAATCTTCTAATTTCAAGTAGAACAATGAAATGGGAGACATAGTTGGCGTAATTAGAAAATAAAATGAATAAAACACCAAAATGGTAAGTAGATAACACAGGAAGTACTTACCAGGTAGAGGGCGGATCAGGTCAATGAGGACTATTTGGGTAAGCTTCTTGGACAAGAGGTTGGCATGAGAGATGCCTCGAGGAGTGGGGGCAGTCAAATCACCACATTGGACATATATTTTAATGGGAGCAGGTATGCCTGAGCGGCCTTGATGGCTGGTGGTCTGTGTGGGCAAGGCGGGTCCGGAGACGGGCAAGTGCACCTTACAGGTGCAAAGGACAAGGAGCAGGAAAAGGACGTGCGGAAATGGGAATCCATCTTCCCTGAAACTGAGGGAAGATGCGAGTCCACCTTAAATCCACTGTTGTTTCCTTGCACGTCTTCCCGTAATTCCAGCGAGAACTTGTCCTAATTAACTGATTTCTGATTGTATTACCATCAGTTACCAAATTAGTTGGGCGATGGAGGAATGTTTGAAACATTATCCCATTTACTCTGTTGGCCAGAGATACGTGAGTTTCTCATCCTGGGTTTCTGCTCATCTGAAGCCAACTGTTGGCATCAGGGAGCCAGCGGCATGATATTTCTTTCTCCAATTATGCCTTTGAGACTCAGCAAAGGGACTAATCCTCTTTATCACACGATAACTTGGACCTGCTTGTATACAGGCTCTCCTTTTCCAGTCTTTTGTATGGAACTTAGCACTGCTTTGGAAAGTTATTAAATTATTCACTTTAAATTTTTTTATTTGCCACCCACCACCCATTGCCTTTTTTGGAAAATGCAGATTTTAAATAAACTTTTTATTTTAGAATTGCTTCAGTTGTACAGAAGAATTTCAATGATAGTACGAATCTCTCTATCACCCATACGTAAGATGGATGTTAGTAATATCTTCCATCAGCATGGCACACTTGTCACGATTAATGAGACAATACTGAACGTTATTACCAGCCAAGGCCCATAATCTATTCAGCTTTCCCTGGAGTTTACTGTATGTCCTCTTTTGGTTCCAGGATCCCATCCAGGATGCCAAATTACATTTAGTCGCCATGTCTTCTTAGGCTCCTCTTGGCTGCGACCTTGCAAATACTGAGAAGTACGAAGATACTGTAAGGAGTGCACCTCCGTTGGGATTTGTCCCATATTTTCTCCTGAGGAGACAGAAGTTAGAGGCTTTGGAACACAAGAGAACAGAAGTGAACTGCCGTGTTCATCACATCCCATCAAGGTCTATCCTGTCAACACCAATCATCACAGTTGATATCACTCACCCTAGCTCACCTGGCCGAGGCCATGTCTGGAAGCTTCCTCTGCGGTAAAGTGACTCCCCTGCCCCCTTTCATACACAGGGACGGCCGGAAGGAAGCCTCGTCAGCCCGTACTCAGTGAGTGGGAGTCACGCTCCATCTCCTGGAGAGCAGATTATCTACAGAAATGCTTGAGTGTTCTTCGGCACCAGATATCTGTTTAGTACGTGTTGCTTCTTTATTCAACGATATTTCTCTTTTTTTTATTTAAAATGTTTTATTTATTTATTTGTCAGAGAGAGAGAGGGAGAGACAGCACAAGCAGGGGGGGCATGAGGCAGAGGGAGAAGCAGGCTCCCCACTGAGCAGGGAGCCCAGTGCATGACTCGATCCCAGGACCCTGAGATCATGACCTGAGTCGAAGGCAGACACTTAACGACTGAGCCATCCAGGTGCCCCTGATATTCAATGATATTTCTATCAATATGGGCACACGGGTGTCTATTTTGTGTTTTGCAATGTAATCCAATGCTAGGCTACCTACTTCGGGCATCCCAGCATCCCAGCTTCAGTCACTGAGAGTGTATTTGGTCCACTCCTCTGGTCTTTCGAGGGTTCACAGACATTCCTTTTTTAACTTGGGTTTGTTTTGTTTTCCACTTTCTCACTTTCTGCCACTACAAGAGACACCAGGCTTATCTTCTATATGAAATAACAGTGTTATTAACAAAGGCCCAGAGTGTGTTCATGTTTTCCTTGTTTTTACAGGCTGCCCTTTTTCTGATCCCCAGCACACCGCATGCATGCGTCACAGAACAGTCGTGCTGTGCGTTTCCCTCCGCTTTCCTCCTAAAGACTCCGCTCGCTCAAGGTGACCTGCGCCAACACCGCGCGCCATCATCCCTCATTGAGGTCAATTCATCCATCTGTATAACAATTACGTTATTTTGTCATCGTCGGTATTCATTCTTGGAGTTCCCCAACTTCCTAAAAGATTTTTCTTAATTTGCACCTGTTAAGATTCTGTGCTATGAAGTTCTAGGAGTTTGATAAATGCATAATGCCGTGCGCCCACCGCTGGGTGTTACACAGAATTGTTTGAATGTCCTCCGAGTCCCCGTGCTTCGCCTTCCCATTCCACCCAAGGCCTGACCATTTGCCATGTTCGTATTTTTGCCTTTCTTACACTGTCATGTGTTTTGTACGCTACTCCATACAGCTTTCCCAGACTGGCCTCTTTCACTCAGCAATATGCATTTCAGTTTCCTCTCTCTGTGTCTGTGCCTTCCTACTCATTCACTTTTATTACTGAGTAATACCCTAGTGTTCAGGTAAGTCACAATTGTGTATCCAATCACCTACTGGAAGCATCTTGGTCATTCCCAGTTTTCAGTGTTCATGAGAAAAGTACTTCTGAGCAGCTTTGTTTGCGTGGGCCTACGTTTTCAGATCAGTTGGCTAGATACCAAGAAGTACTAACGAATTGTGCAGTGGGACTGAGCTTAGTTTTGTAAGAAACCACCAAGCTGTCTTCCGAAGAGGCTGCACTATTCCGCGTTCCCGCCAGCGGGCACCGAGAGGCCCTGTTGCCCCCAACCTTGCCAACACTTGGTGTTCTCAGTGTTTGGAATTTAGTCTGGAATTTAGTTTGGAATTCTAGTAAGTGTGTAGCACTATCTCGTTCTAACGTGCAACTGCCTAATGACATAGGCCATCGAATGTCTTCTCGCAAGTCTGTCTGCGTGTCTCCTACGGTGAGGTGTCTGTGCAGATCTCCGCCCTACCCTCCTCTTATTTTACCTTAACTGGAACTTTATGCCTCTTGATTAACAGCTCCCCCACCTCCGTAAACACCATTCTGTCTTCGAGTGCGTGAATTCGACTGTCGTATACGCCAGCTCCACACGCAGTCATCAGTGCTTGTCATTTCGTACCGATGTACCTCACTCAGCACAATGCTCTTGAGGTCCATCCGCCCTTTCCGACATGACAGAAGGTCCTTCTTTTTCAAAGCTGACTGCCGTTGCATTGTCTTTGTCTTTGACTTCCTGTATTTTTTTGACCTTTGAACACGATGTGACCTGGTGGTTTTGTTTTGTTTTTGATACTTTCCTGTTTGGTGTTTTCTGGTCTTCCTGGATCTTTGGTTTAGTGTCTGTCAATAATTTTCAAACATTCTTTTCCATGATTATTTCTAATATTTCTGTGCTCTCTCTCTCTTCTCTTTCTACTATTCCAGGTATGCATGCCTTATACCTTTTAAAATTCCTCCAAATTTCTTCAATATTCTCTCTCTCTTTTTGGTTTTGTTTTATTCTTTTTACTCCTTGTATTTCACTTTGAGTTGTTTCTGTTCAACTATCTTCCAACTCACTGGTTTCCTCCTCAGATGTATCCTACCTACTGGTAAGCCCATCAAAGGCACTCCTGATTTCTGTTACAATATGTGTTTGTTTTTTTTTTTTAATTTGTAGCATTCTCTTTTGTTTTTTCCTTAGTTTCCACCTCTTTGCCTTTATTATATATTGTTGAATGCTAAATACTTTTTCCATTAGAGTCTGTGACTACTTATTACATACAGCCTGTGACTACTTATTACAGCCAATTGAAATTCCCTATCTGTGTAGAGGGGAAGTTTTCTATAATCCTATGTTTAAATTTCATTTTCTTTTTTAGTGGTCCTGTGTCCCTGGGATGTGTTTATCAGCTGCTAGGCTTTCCTTAGGTGAAGCAGGCATCCCAGTGGGGACAGCAGGTCGGTGATTTTCCATTTCCTGGGGTGAAGAAGACTTCCATACAGCTTTTTCTTCTTCTGAAAAACAATTACCATCGGGAAAACTCTGGTGGTATTTTAAAATGGTTGCTTTTCCCCTCCTCAGGGCCAAGAGGGTTCTTGAGGGCAGAACAGCTGAGGTTCCCACAGCTGTTCCTGACACGCTACTGCTCGTTCCACCTGCAGAACTGGCCAAAGAGGTCATTCCGCTGTTTCTACCAGTTTACGGCCCCAGTGACTCAGGTACAGCGGATGCCCTGGAAGAGCCTCCCTCCAGATTTCCGAGCAGCGGTTTGCTCGGCAACCTCAATTTTCTAAAATTCAGGGAAAGCCAGTTTTTAGCTTTCCAATATTTTTGTTATTGCTGTTAGAGGTCCAGAGTGACTACTTGTGATCCAATTACATGTCAGAGCTGAAACCGGAAGTTTGTCCTTTTTCTTTCATCCTCTATGAGTGTACATGTAAAGTGAGTTTCTTAGAGAAAACACATAGTTGAGGTTTTTGCGTTTGTTTTTAGTTTGTTTTCTTATCCATTCTGCCAATCCCACCCCCTTTTTTTTTTTCAAAAACTGGGTATATATAGAATAATCACATTTAAAATTTTACTGACACAGGTTAGTACTTATCATATGAGTAACTTCTTTTGTTTTTGTTTTTGTTTTTTTACTCATTGCTTCTGTTTTCCCTTCTTTCTGCTGTCTTTGGTTTAATTGGTCACTTCATAGCATTCTGTTTTATCTCTACCGTATGCTTTATGAGCAAAATATAATGAGCATCTCTCTGTTTTTTGGCTGTGCTAAAAATTTAGAATAACTTTATCATAAATTATATCTCATAGAGGTGACCTCTTTGTAAATTATTTCCTCTGAAAGTCCTCTTTTTTCTTTTTGTATTTAGCAATTTTTTTGAAACATTGAGGAAATTTCCCCTTCTTCATAAAATGAAAGAAAGCCAACACATGCAGAAATGTCCCAGCTTTAATGTAAGTTGCAGTCCTATGCCATCTTTCTCTTTGTTGAATTAAAAAGAAAGAAGGAAGGAAGGAAGGAAGGAAGGAAGGAAGGAAGGAAAGAAAGAAAAAGAAAGAAAGAAAGAGAAAGAAAGAAAGAAAGAAAAGAAAAGAAACATAGTTAAGGAATTAGGTGAGATTCACGGAATAATGGTCCCCAGCCCTAACTTAGTGATGCCCAGCTAGCCATTTGTGAAAAGGAATGATCATGAAGGTCTGAGTTAGACCATGTAAATTTAACAGTGCCTAGTACATTGTAAATGTTCAGTCTGTGATCATTACAACCTTAATTACCACCATAATTATTAGTGAATAAGTAAATGACAGATCTGTAATTCCCTATTAGCTGCTTTCAGGCAAAATAGTTTTAGATCTATTTTACTTACAAATGTACGTGTTTGTTGTTTTGGTGCCCTGAGAATAACGCAGCATCACTTTTGTCAAAAATATGTGACCTTATTCATAACATGAGGATGCTTGAAACAAACCAGCGTGTGCTTGTGTAAAATGCCACACTTACAGCAGAAGACGCAGAGTGTGCACCTAGAGCAGATTAAAGAGGCGAAGTGTCACGGACACTGAGTGCACCGTGTGCTCTGAGACTGACTGTCGGCGCTTTCCTTCCATGAAAACCATTATTGAGGAAATTGGCAAAATATAATTAAGGCCTGTAATTAAAAAACAGATTTAAATTAATGTTAATTTCCTGATTTAGCTCATTGTGGAAGTCTGCAACTTGCTCTTAATGATTCACAAAAATAATACAAATGTATAGGGACAACAGTGAGAAAGCAGACACGGTAACAAAGCATGTTAAGAATTTCGGGATCTGAGCAAAGATGTCTGGGATTTCTTGGTACTGTTCTTGGGGCTTTCTGTGAATCTGATGTGATTTGAGAAAAAAAAATAATATAAAAATAGACCATACCACTAATGTGTTGTCTTGAATTCTGAAATTAGTGATCTTCTGCTAATTACAGACAGCGTGACGTGATTCTTTCACATCCTGTAGCTGCCTTTCCTTTTTCATAAGAATACTGTTCACCTGTGGGTTTCTGAACATTTCACCTGCAAAAAAGAAAGAAATTCTACAGCTCAATTTTTCTCAATGAAAAAAAAAATCTTCAGACTTTTTCTAATAAATTTGTTGACAATGAGCTCATGGTTCTCTATTTACAGAAAGAGTCCATAATTTTATTCTGTTTAATGAACTATGCTAAAACCGGCTGGCTTTGATGACAAGGCATTATTATAATTATTATCTGTACTATACAACGGCATCCTTCAACTCTGATTTTGCAAGCACTTCTTTATGTGACACAGGCGTAGACACTGGGGCGTAGACACCGGTTCCTCCTCTGGCCGTTGATGATGCCTCTCTCTCTTTCTGTCAGCCCAGACACCTCCAGGTCTCTGCTGTGTTTATACTGTGCCATGTTCTCCCTTGAGTGCCTTTGTCTGGGACAGGACAGCACATCGTGAAGACGGCATGTTCTAAATCCTTACATAGACACCAAAGGTGAAACTTAGAAGCCCTTTGGATCAGTTGGAAATTTTTAAAAATAGATTTTTTCCTTGGATTTGACAACCCAAAATGTTTGTTTTAGTAAGATGGGTTCAAGCTTCATGAGGATGGAGCCGACTGCCTAAAGTAACTCCAGCTGAAAATTCACGGTTTGCTAACTCCCCAAATTACCTGGCACCCTGTGCCCCTGACCTCCGCTACTATACCACGGCAAAGAAGGCGGCGTGGGTCTCCAGCAATCTGAAAATGCAACAGAGACTGCTTTGAACATCAGATTAATCCTCCAGATCATATCAATATGTTGGCAAACCCCGTCGTTTCTGTGCTACAATGAAATTTCAAATGCATACGTAACAGCATGCTGGAAATGATCTTTACGAGAAGGATTTGCATGCTACCATGAGGAAGACTGATGCGTATGCCGTTCTTTACAGTATGTGCTTTTTTCCAGTATTTGGGAGGGGATGCAACTATCTTTGGAAAGTGGCGAGCAAGTACGTTCCAAACCAACATGAGTTTAGTTCCCATGTCAGTTACTGAGAGGATCACAGTGAAAACCTAGGCTTTTGTTAAAATGTGGGAAATTGCATTTACTGTAGAAAGTAAGGAATTCGGAAGATGACCGAATCCTGGTTTTGTCACTTACTGGCTGGGTCACCCAACCTTGGATCGGTTACAGAATTCTCTACCTACCATTTTTAATATATATTAAATGAAAATTCTATAAACACACACACATTAGGAAAAAAAACTAAAAAATGGAAATATCCTATACATTGGAAATAGTAACCAAATACCAATCAGTATTGCCCAAGCTAGAAACGTACTGACCGCCCCGAGCTTCCTACTACTGTTTCGTGCCTTTCCAAATAAACATAAATAATATTAAAAACTTTCAGCTTGTGCCTTGCAGCAGGACCAGGAGGAATACGAGTGTAGATTTTCATTCCTCTGTTGGGTTGTACAGATTTCTGATTAGGTAACTATAACCGCGCGCACCCCGACTGGTCGAAGGAGCGGCAGCCCCAATTAGCCAGCATCTGCGCCGCTGGCCTGGCCGGAGAGGCTGCCTCCAAAACCTGGACTTGGTAAACTCACCACCATGCTCTGGGAACCCTTCATCTCTGGAGCTGACGGGAGTGTGTGAGATGCCAGTAGATTACAGCACCAAGCAGCTGAAATCAAACGAGCCTCGAGGCCGCAAAGCATCTTTGAAAGCAAAACAAAGCCAAGACAAAGCACCTTTTTCTTGGCAAAAGAGGGGATAACTTATTCTTAGGTTTTTCTACCCATCTCATCTCTTAAATGGCATTCAATGGATTTTATGGAAGTGCTTTGTGTAAATAATTCTTTAAAGGCGGCAAGGTATCTACAGTCACTCTGTTAACTACAGAGTTATTTTTCCCTCTGCATTTTGAGCGCTTTCCCTACCGCCTGACGGAAAGGTTACTGGGACACACAAGGGTAAAATAGGGTAAAAGGGTGAGCGGGGACCTTTGACCATGTGGAGAGACGTGCTCTCTTTTACAGAAAAGCTGTCACCACGTAGAAGACAGTGGTATCAATGCTGACATGGTGGCCACGATAAGAAGGTCTTTCAAACTCTCAAACGCAATGAGAACACTCATTTTTACGTGAACTCACACGGCTTCAACGTTAGTTTCTTAGACCTGTTTGCGAGAGCAGTAACAATTAAACCGGATGATTTTAATAAAGCTGCTATTTGCAATAGCTCCACAAAAAGTATGGCTTGTTCAGGAATAAGTTTGAAAACCATGCCGACACTGTACGTGATGAAATTTTGCTGAACGACACTGAAGCCTAAATCCATGTAGCTGTGTATATACTCCGCTGGGTACAAAATTACAGTTTCCCAAGGTGGTCATTTTTCCCAGACTGACAAGTAGACTAATTACAATTCTGATCCTAATTCAGCTTAATCCAGTCTGTGTACATGTGTTTGTGTGACACCTGACAAGTTGTTTCTTAAATTTATATAGAAAGCCTAAACGTCAAGAATAGCAAGATTTTCCAAAGAAGATGATTGCAATCCTGACCCAGCCCCCCAAAACTCCTGTAGAAATGCTCTGGGATCATTGTCGTGAATGCCGGCTCTAGACCCTTCTCCTTCTCCCCACTTGCATATTAGCTGGGATCTGGCTCCCTGCTCTCTGCTGAGGACAGCCCTGTTCTGCAGCCAGTGTGTCAAGGTTACGTTTCCTGCACGTCTCAAGATTCAAGGGTCTGGAACTCCCTACCCCCTGTCATCCACTCTGCAAAGTCCCGACATAGCTATGGTTCATTGGCTCCTGTTCTCCTTTCGAAAACAGCACCCGCTTTCCTTTTGAGGACGTGTCTGTCCTAGAGCCCCGTTATTAGGAAAAAAGATCCCTTCTCCTTAAAACAGTTTTCCAGATTCTTTTGAATAAAAAATAATTCCTTTGTTCTCCACATCGTTTTGTAAATAAAGACATATTGTTTTCAAAGTTGCAAACCTAAACTATTTTATTAAAGGACCCAGTTAAGCATCCACTTTATTGTTTATCAGTATTTGACTCCTAATGTTCTGGGAAATACGATTTGAAATTGTCTGAAGTTGCCTAGAAAAATGATATTCACAGGAATATTTCAGTGTATATAAAGTTTCTAGAAAAACTGGGGTATTTACAGTTTGCCTGATATTATTTATTATCAGTCTTGCAGAGCATAACTTCCTCAACATTGATGCTAGTAGATAACCTCGGATGCAGAATATTGAAAAACAGTTTGTTCTGCTTTTGTTCTCTTACTTAATGAAAATATTTATCTGTTGATAGTTGGATTCTCATGGTCATATTCCAGGCTAGTGTAAATAGTGTAGAAGGACGTGGGTGTAGACGTCCGACTCAGAGGAAGGACCTGTGGAGACGTAGTCCTGAAATCTAGCCCTGACATCTAATGGAGGCATCCCAACACGGGCCTGGCTGGATTCCAATGCCGCTATGGGCCAGGGACTCGTTTCACTTTCCACTGGGCCCCCATTTTGAACTGCCCTGTGTATAGCTGTTATCTTACGCCTGTACTCCATTGCAGGTTGGGTGGGATGGGAAGATAACGGGTCTCAGGTGTCACATTCACCAAAGGACAGATCATGCCTCAAGAGATGTACTTAACAGATTATAACCCGAAGCCCCATCTGCACCGAGACCTGATTTTGGTGATGAGATTTTGAATTTTGAGTGAATGCTATAATGGGATAAACTCCTGAGGAGGACCAATATACTTGCACTGGGAAAGATGAGAATCACCACAGGCAGAAGAAGGTGGGCTGTGGCAGGCGGACTTCAATATGGCGCCCACCATCCCTACCTTTTGGTGTTCACAGCCTCATATAATCTCGCCCCCTTGAGTCTGGGAGCAACATGCAATTTGTTTTCAGCCCATAGAATATGACAAAGGTGATGGGATGCCCCTGCCATGATGACACTATTTTACAGAGGACTCCATGTCACTCACCATTCCGGCTTTGAAGAAGCAAGCCGCCATGAGTCTGATAGTCCCAAGGACGTGGATTCTGCCGAAAAGACTGAATAGACTTGGAAGGGGACCCTTTCCCAGTCGAGCTAAGATGAGAAGCCCATCCTGACTGACACCTTGATTACACCCTCGCGGAGGACCCAGTTGAGCCGTGTCAGGACTCCTGACCCAGAGAAACTGGGGGATAGCAAATGCGTGTTGTTCTGGGCAGCGACATTTGCGGTAATCCGTTACACAGCACTGAACACTAATACGGTATCTGTGTTGCTGCTGGAGAGAGTAACACTGCCCACAGCCTCTTGCTTGAGCTTGGTGGACATTCATTGCCCACGGCTAACCACGGTTAAAAGGCACTATTTTGTTTCTGATAAGTTTTCTATATTCCTTGGAGAGAAATAAAGCGCTGTTCTGATTGATTTCTGGCTATGAGTTTGGGCTTAATATAAAGAATCTCCAGGAAGTCATTGAAGCAATCAACACATGCAAAATGGTGGCAAAAACACATTAGATTAACAGCTCATCCCCTCCAAGGATGCTATCAGAGAAAACAGCTGTAAACATGGCATAAATTCGATTCAAGTTAAGCACAGCAATCTAGTTCAGGCTATTGATCTTGTCCCTAATAAATTAGTGGGTGAATGCCTGGCTGGGCAGAACAAAGGCTGTTGGAAATTCTGTACCTATAAACACTCTTGAATGATTCTCAACCCTATTTTCCCAACCTGATTTTATAAAATAGAGCTTAGGAGCTAATTCCCAGTTATCCAGGCAAAGGTTTGGTGTTAAAAGAAAGCAGTGCTTTTAGCACCAATTAATGCACGGTTTATAGGGTCCCATATGGTGCACACACTGATGGAAGAAATGCACGGATTAAGACGGAGATGAGAGCTAAGGGAAAGCAATAAGTAAGCGACCCTTTGCCAAATGAAAATGTGTGTGGACTTGCTGAATTACTTTGATGCAGGGACAAGATTTAAAAAATATATGTGTGTTGTTGGTTTATTTATTATAAAAATAAATTTGGTAAACTATCATCAATGAAATGATCTGGTAGGTAAAAAAAATACCTCCCAGTCTATACTAGATTCTTCTAGAAAATGAACGAACGCAGCTGTAAATAAAAGAACAATATATAAAGTTAGATGTACAACGGTGCTTACTCTCCAAATGTGGCCTTCAGCAATTTATTGACTACTGAAAAAAACATATGACAGCATGAAGCCAGCAAGCCGCAGATAATAGACTATCTGGAGAGAGGATCCTTTATTCCACACACAGCAGTAGGTGATAAATGGCTCTAATGTCCCTGCTTACCAGTGTCTCCTCTCCCCCACCCCTTACCCGGCGGCCCTGGGATCAGAGACTAACAGCCCCCCAGGAGAAGGTGTCTTGACACAACCCCTTCTCACTGGTGGAAAGGGCAGGAATCCAACATCTGTCAGTAACTTCCGATGGGGACAGGCTGAGAGCCTGTTGTGTGTCTACCAAAACACTTGGTATTTTTAGCAATAAAACAGGAGAAAGGAATGCGATGTAATTTATTTCTGCAAAGCGGAAAGCTTTAATGATCCTGGAGCCAGAGAGTAGCCCGAGGCCCTCGTGGTATTAACCCTTTCTCTTCACAGGCACCCCTGAACGGTGGCATCTGTCACAAGAGGTTCCCACGGTGAGTGGGCAACTTGCTTCTGAACCCCGTCCTCTCAAGGCTTCCTGCAATCTTGGGCTTTGAGATGAGGGAAGAAAGAAAGGGAGGCACCAGTTTTACGACATCCCAGTGACATTGCGTCATAGGGAAATTCTTGGGTCCCTCGAGGCTCTGAGGCTCCGTAGGTGCCTAAGTATTTAATGCAAGCAGGTCCTCAGGTCCCTGGAGACAGTCGCCCCACAAGGGCTCACCGACCTGGGCAGGGCCATCGGGCATGGCTCCGAATGGGCTGCAAGAGGGGCTTCCTTGCACAGTTGGCCCCGGGCCGTGCAAGTGCCCCGCCCACCCTTGTTGAGAGAATCGATACCCTAACTCCAGCCCAGCCCTGTTTGCTTGTCTGGAGAAGAAGGGCGCCGGGCTCTTTACGAACCCAACAGTGAAGAAAGGGGTGATTTCTGGAGCTGTGCTGGGCCGGTTGTTTGGAGAGAAGCCGTGAAGCCATTCTGAGGAAGGGCTGTAGCGCCGTAATGAAGACGGATAGCAATTAAGGGCTCTTGAATCATTTAATAAAGAGAAGAGATTAAGGAAGGCGAGTACCCCCAGGAAATCAGCGAAGAGTAGTGAGGCGGCTAATTAGTGGCCGCAACCGTGCACTTTGGTGGACTTGGGCAAGCACTGCCTGGATTCATTTTGGGGAGTGATGGGCTTTTTATTACCTGCAGCGGGGAGTGAGGCCAGCACACAGCCTGCCACTGTTGGGCTCCGGGAGGCCTCACGGGGAAAGAGGGTCGGCAGGACCGAGCCTCTCCTGGGTGGTGCACGCTCGCTCACTTGGGGATCACTCACCCCGGGGAGGAAAGCCCCGGTCCCTTCCTCCGACCCAGGACGGCGTGTGTGGAGGGGCTGTCCCCTCCCCAGGACTCCACGCTGGCTTGTCTGGGGACCCCACTGAGTCCTCCCTGCAGAGTCTCTGATCCAAAGGGGTGGCGAGACCTGGCTCATGTCACCCGTAGCATCCAAGGGACACAGAGGTC
>NC_048232.1:1993260-2060846 GCF_002007445.2 Ailuropoda melanoleuca | reverse complement strand
AAGAAATTGAATCTATATGACAAAATAGAAATTTTATAAAAGAAACTCTCCAATCAGAGAACGTAGAACTCTTGGAAAGTCAACTGTGACTACTGTTGAATATAACTATGGGTACATGGAAAATGTAAATAAAGACATTTCTCATAAGCATTAAGAACTATCAAAACAATGACTAATAAGAAGGAAAATTTAAGAAATGTAGAGATCCATCCAGGGGCCCAATATCCAATTTATGGGAATTCCAGAAAGACAGCTCCAAGAAAGAGTGTGTACCAGTTTCCTATTATTATGGACATTGGAGAACATTTCTTAACACTAAAATACTTCATTTTCCAAACCGAAGCTGCACACCCAAGAATCTACTAGAATGAATAAATAAAGAGACACAGAGTCACCTAATCTGAAATTAGGAGAATAACTGAAAGCCTTCAAATGGAGAAGAATATGATTGTTCAAGTACTAAAAATCAGAACAGCATCAGACTTCTCACGGTGGTCCTGGAAGCTGGAAGATAACACAGTAATGCCCTCAAAATGTAAAAGGGAGCAATTTTCTGATTCAGAATTTCTACCCAGGCGAAACATCAATCAGTTGCGTGGGTAGAGTAAGGGTATTTTAAGACACGGTAGTTCTCAGAACATCTATCTCCCACAGACACTTTCTCTTGTGCTGACTAAGAACCATGTCCTCGTAATTGAGGGTAAGCCTATAGGAGGAAGACAGAGTCCTAGAAACAGTGTTCCCCCACAGGAAAAATCTCAAAGGACATCTGAGTGGCAAGCCCCGAGATTAACCAGTCTGGGCTGGGAGGGTGTCTGGAACCCAGGCAGGATTCATCACAGCAGGCTGATGCCTTCTGGGTTTGGTTGCATTTTTACTAGCACTCCAGTGACTTCTCAGTGGAGAGGATAGAAGAAATGCTGGAAACATGCAGAGGGGGGGAAAAAAAGGAAGAAAATTTTATCAACTCCAGGAAAAACAAAAGGTTTGTAATCACAGAAAAGGAAGGAAATGCAATCACACACTGCCAGGCTGAATCTAGTAAAATGACCCAATCAGTTTGAGTAAGTGAGTTGAGCTGCTGCCTTGTAGCCCTGGATCCAAATGACGGAGATGTGAGGTGGGGAGGGAGGCAGTGTGAAGTAAATCCGTCTTTTCTGTGATAACGTCAATGGAACATGCTTAGTAATGTTTAATGGATACAAGAAACGATCGATGGGGATAAATTATCAGAAAAAATACTAAGAGTAAAGCTGAGATGGCTGGGTGCACAGTAGACCCGGCCACACCATTTGCCTCTTTAAATTGACCCAATCAGTTTGAGTAAGTGAGTTGAGCTGCTGCCGTGTAGCCCTGGATCCAAATGACGGAGATGTGGGGTGGGGAGGGAGGCGGCGTGAAGTAATTCCGTCTTTTCTGTGATAACGTCAATGGAACATGCTTAGTAATGTTTAATGGATACAAGAAATGATCGATGGGGATAAATTATCGGAAAAAATACTAAGAGTAAAGCTGAGATGGCTGGGTGCACAGTAGACCCGGCCACACCATTTGCCTCTTTAAAGGATATTGCATTTGTTTCCCGGGGCAGCTGTGACAGAGCCCCACAGCCCCACAGCCCGGGCGCCTTCAACATTTACTGCCTTGCATCCTGGAGGCTGGGAATTCAAGGTCTATGTGTGGCCTCGGCTGGTTTCTCCCGGTTCCTTTCCTGGACATGGAGACACCATCGTTTCCCCATGTCCTCACATGGTCATCCCTCTACATGTGTCCTGGGTCCTGCTCTCCTCTTCTTTTAAGTCACCACACTGGATTGGGGTCCAACCTAGTGACCTCATTTTACCTTAGTCACCTCTGGTAAGACCCCATTTCCAAATACAGTCTCATTCTGAGGCCCTGGGGTTAGGACTTCCACATGCCAATTTTGAGGGGCACAATTCAGCCCATAACATGTGTGCCCATGTGGAACTTTAATAAAGTAAAAATATGAATTAAAGTAGATGGAAAGTGAATGTAGGCATTTACTAAAACACATCAAATTATTCCCTTAAGTGTATGTATTGCATTGTATGGAAATCATACCGCAATAAGATTGATTTTAAGAGTATGTTCATTGGGGGGGATTTGGAGTAAATTTTATTTGAACTAAGTACTATGTAAGTAATTTTTAGAGATACCTCTTCCTTGGGTTGTCATTGTTGAAATTCTGTAGACTAAGAAAATTAACTCTGTATTCCTGGTTCAATAACTGCAATTCTCAGGACCCTGTTTATGCTTTTTGATGCACCCTTGTTTACCACACACACGTTCTGAGGGAAGGGGTAGACAGAGGCATGGAATTCATTACTTGGCAAGTACATCCCCAAGGAGACGAGGCAGATGGAAGGAGTTCAGGTGGCAGGGTAAGGCAGCCCCTCTGCACCAGTCCTGACCCATCTATTCCGTGCCTCTTGCCCATCGGCACTAGCCACTGTCGCTCTCTTCCAGAATGACTCACGGAACAAACGGGTGTCTCTCCTTCTCCGTCTCCATCAAGCATCGTTGATTGGGGTCACATCAGTTATGATTCTTTGGAGTGTCCTTTTCATATTTCTTGTTTCCTCACTTCTCTCCTGGGATAATACCCTCCAGCATGAATTCTGGGCAGCTCCCTGCAGATTGCCGCCTGGATAACCCAGGACTGCCATGTGGTATTAAAAATATGACAGGTTCACCTATCAAAAATGTGTCTGAACAATGTTGATAGCCCCAAGTGAAGGAGCCGCGTGAACACTGACACCAAAGTTCAGCTTGACACTGACATGCCCCGGAGTGTCTGCGAGGCTGGCTGTTCGCAACTGGAAAGAAACGAATGAAATGGTTTGGGGCTACAGGACCTCACCGTCAGAAAGAGAGCAAATGTCAGAGCTTGTTCTTGGTCCTGGCTTAGTCATACCGAGTGAACTTGAACCGGCACGCCGACATGAGCTTAAGCGTGTTTATCGACTGACTAGGAGAAAACAATGCACAGAATAGATGCGGTGCATGTCCCGAACGTTTGCTCACGGACGTGCCACTTAGGAAGGGCTTTAAGATGAATTCACTCTCCTGCCTTAATCCTTTACGAACTTTGACTGAAGCAGTTACAGTTGTGAAGACTTTAATCTCTGGTAAGTTTAAGAAGCCTCCATCAGAAAACCACGGAATGGCTATAGTTGGTTACAGCTATTTCACTCTTTTCATAAGTGAGAATATCCATTGGACGTTGGCTGTTTGTAAAGCAGCGTGGTAGACACTTGAGACAGAACAGGAACGCTGAGAGCTCTTTGCTGAATTTACGTTCTAATTAACAACATTCTTACATACATAAAACACTAGTGTAAGGCAAAAATCCCTGAACTGGTAAATATCAAGAGAGCAACAGACAACATGCCAGGAAACCCTCACGTAGTCAGTGACACTCTCTATTCATAGGATCAAGAAGTAAAATGCTTCGCATCTCCGTGACCGAGTCCCCATCTTACGTGGTCTTGGGCTCGTTCACAAGTGACCGAGGCCAAGTTCTGTGAACACATTAAAGTGCGTGAACATGCGGACTTCCTCTTAAAGGAAGAGGGGCTCTCCAGTCTTCTCTAGCTCTCCCAGAGCTCCCCTTTCCTTTGGAGATGTCAGATCAAATCTGCTAGAGGAAGAAAAGAAAAAAATAAAGTTTTATTTATTTATTTTTTTTCCATTTAGAAGAATGGCCACCAAAGCCGTGCTTTCTCTACGAGCAGCACACGTTCTGATGAGTGTTAAATGAGGCCGGGGAATTGGCGGGTGCCCACGTCGCATGTGGCATGGATGCTGCTGAGTCAGCAGTGGCTCTCTGCGTTCGGGACCCTCTTTTGCACGGTGGTCGGGACCTCCGTGAGGAATAAGCTCGTGCATCCATGTGGAGCGGCTCTCGCTGGGAACCTGGATCGTTGCAATCAAGCTGCCTGGGCGGTATGCCTGGTGCCCCCTTGATATTTATGCACTGCAAGCAAAATGAGGAGAGCGTTAAGTACTTCCCGCCTTGTGCACGGAGCGTGGGATGGGTCATAATTGGGCAGACGGTCACATGATTCATGGCTTGTAATGCCACTTAGCAGGGCCAGCCACCTGGAAATTGTGTCGCTGGAGTCTAAAGATCTGTGGGGCTCGTCCTTCTGGAGGTGACTCATACTGTGCTGAACTCCACAGCCTGCTTCTCGGGTAATTCTTGTTTTTATGAGCGTCTCTAATTTCCTGTGACACAAGAGGAGAAGAAAGTGGCCACTTCGGGAAGGTACTATAACTGTGCTCTTAGACGAAAAACCTTAGGTCTATGAGATGTTCTTCATATAACACCAAAGACCGCTGGGACCCTGGCCCCTCTGACCCACACAATTCCATGAGAGGCAGGTGCTTCACCCTTTTCCTTCTCTCACTATCGCCAGGGCTCTCAGTTCCCACCTACGTTCCTTCATGCTCTACCCATGTCCCGCCTTCCGGACACGTGCTTTTCTCCAGCAAGTAGTCTCTGTGCTTTGACAGGTAATTAATCTACCCTCCTGACTTTTCCAGTCCTGCACTTCACCTGTTATTATGACGACTATCAAGGAAGCTCAAAGGGTGAGTATGCAAGCAAAGAGGAAACGTCTCTCCCAAATGTGATTGTAACATTTAACATCTGAATACACGACCCTTGTGTATTGCCTCAAAGAAATGTCAAGTCAATCTGCGTAAACATTATAGTTTCCAATGTACAGCAGGGGAAACTAAAACACAAGCATTTTAAGGTTTTTATTCAAGAATGATTTAACAGTAAAGGGCGGACCCAGAATATAAACTTACAGCTCCTGAGTCTAATGCTTTTCTGATTGTGGCATCTGGCAGCCACCTTACAGGATTCCTTTCTCTGTGGATGGACTTATTCCATGATCACACGTAAAATAAACAGTAAGTGCCAAAAATGCTAATCAGCCAATTAAGGAACAAGTTATTAATAGATGTGTTATACTTTCCAAACTTTGGGGCAATTACAAGGTTTAGATATAGTAGGATTTACTTTACATTCTTAAAAAAGCACTTTTGGAATACAGCAGATGGTATAAATTATTTAATAGGATAGAAAAAAATGCTTTACAACTGAATCAAAACATATATTTTGATACTCTTAAGTTATTAGGAAGGAAATTCAATATATTAGAATCTTTATTTTATTATGTAGGGTTTTTTTAAATTTCAAAATGTTTTGAAATAAGCATTTTAAATTGGAAGATTTTTAACTTTACAGAAAAAAATGCAAAAGTAATACAGAGCATTCTCTCATGCTGCATACTTGATTTCTTCTATTAATAACATCTTATTGGTACAGTACCTTTGTTACAATGAATGGACCGATATCAGTATACTCTGGTTAACTAAATCCCATTATTTATTCAGATGTTCTTCATTTTAACCTAGAATCCTTTTTTCTGTTGTGGGGTCTATTCTGGATACCACCTTACATCTATTCTTCATGTTTCCTTAAGCCCCTCTTGGCTGGGACAGTTTCTCAGACTTTCCTTGCTTTTTGATGACCTTGACAATTTCAAGGAGGACTGGTATTTTGTAGAATGTTCCTCAGTTGTGATTTCTGGGGTGTTTTCTTAGATTAGAATGGGGTTACAAGTTCCTGGGAGCAAAAACACAGAAGTACTGCATTCTACCCTAGAAACCAATATTGCACCGTATATTAACTAACTAAAATTTAAATTTAAAAAAAAGAAAGAAAGAAATGTCGTTCTCATCAAATTGAATGTGTTATCACAATAATCTGTCATGACCGATGACGCTGATCACGTGGCTGAGGTATTTTATGTCAGGTGTCCCCAGGGCAAAGCTACTCTTTTCCCCTTTCCTACACTTAATTCATTCTCAGGGCAGAACTTGCACATAAATGACTAGAAACTATTCTGTATGGGGTCTGTCTATTTATCCCCATGTATACTTAGTTAACAATTAATTTGTATCAGCATGGATTCTTGGATATTTATTGTATACCATAAGTCGTAATCGAACAATATTTATTTTCTTGCTCAAATTGTTCCAGTTTTCGCCATGGGCAACTCTTCCATTTGGCTCCTGAATCCCTTTGACATACCCTATTATTGTGATCATTATTATTATTTTTTTTAGCCTTTTGTGGGTGTTGGGAGGGCTTGTTGCTGCTGGCCTGTTGTAGTTTTGGGCTCTCTCCATTGACAGAGCAAGGAAATACATATGTGTATATAAAACTGTTTATGCACACACCTACAGATATTTCGACATGTAACCCTTTGTGTCTATACTGAGCTATAAGTGCGTTCATAGTGATGTCTCCACCAAGAACCCATCACTGACTGGATTGTTCGACCCACCTCCCTTACTTATCTGTCACCTCCCTCTCCAACAGGGAGAAACATGGCTCCTACAACCCACCATCTAGGCACATGATTTTTCATTTGCAGTATACAAGCACAGGGATATCAGAGTAGTTGACACACACTCTCCAAGGGAAACATCCTTAACAACTAGAGGATACCATTCATGTGCCCTTTCTTTTGTTTTAGGTCTTATGGTCTCCACTCCAAAGTTGCTTGGGCAGCAAACTTTCCCCAGCCCCTCTTAAGGGAGGGTGTTTTATACTAATGGTCACTCAGATTTTTGTCACATTCCATATTCCATCCTGGGACTCCCCCAACCTCCTAAATATTTCATTTAGTTGGTGGACTTTAAGGTTCATTCTTTGTGCTGATCGGTCTGTGGATTTTGGAAACATCAGGTACCCACCATTATAGTATCGTACAGAATCGCTTTAGTGCCTTAGAAAGTTAACCGTGCTTTGCTTGTTCAACTGTCCCTCCCCTTTCCCCAAACCCCTGGCAAGCTTTTTGCCTGTTGAAATCTCTTTTGAAATCTTTTTATAACATCCATACTTTTGCTTTTGCAAAATGTCATAATTGAAGTCACAAGGTAGGTTATCTTATCAGACTGGCTTCTTCCACTCAGTGACAGAAGAGTCATTCGTGTCTTGTTAAGGCCCGAGACTTCATTTATTTTTATTGTTGTGGAGGTATTCCAATTTCTTTCCTCATTCACCTATTTTAGAACATCTTGATTGCTTCCAGTGTGTGAAGCTAATGAACGAAGCTGTTGAAAATAAGTTTATGTGTGAACGTAAGTCTTCATCAGTTGGGTAAATACCTGGGAACTCAATTACCACATCGCATGATAAGACTATATTTAGCTTTGTAAGAAAGTTGTGAAACTGTCTTGCAAAGGCACTGTGGCATTCTGCAGTCCCAGCTGCAATACATGGGATTTCCCGCTGTTGCGCAGTCTCCCAGCTTCCGGCGACATCAGCGTGGGAATTATCGCCATTCTGACAGGTGAGTTGCAATATCTCCTTGTTATTTGCAATTCTCTAAGAACAAATGATGTTGGACATGTTTCCATATGCTTATTTGCCTTAGCATGTCTTCTCTACTGAGGTGTCTGATCAGATCTTTTGTCCATTTTTTCACTGAATTATTTTCTTACTTGTGATTTAAAAAATTTTTGGTATGTTTGTCAAAAAGTACTTTAGCAGATATATATATATATATATATATATGGCTTTTGTGAATATTTTTCCCAATCTTGGCCTTTTTAGTCCCTTGACAGTGTCTTTCCTGAAGCAATAGTTTTCAATTTTAGTCAAGTGCATCTGATCAGTTTTTAATGACATAGATTATGCTTTTGATGTTGTATCTGAAAACACATAACCAAACCCAATGCCATGTAATTTTTCCCCTATGTGTTTTTCTAGAGTTTTATAGTTGTTCCTTTTACATTGAGAACTAAGATCCATTTTGAATTAATTTCTGTGAAAGGTGTAAGATCTGTGTCTAAGGTCACTTTTTCCCCCTATAGATGCCCATTTGTTCCAGCACCATTTAAAAAAAAATCTTATATTTTCATTGCTTTTTCTGTACAGACATTGTCTTGTTTTGTTTTGTTTTTAATCCATTCCTCTAATCTCTGTCTTTAGTTGGTATATTTAAACCATTCACATTTAAGGTGATAATTGACATCAGTGGATTAATATATCAATCCCTTCTTCCCACCCTCCAAGACAGCACCATCATTCACTTCATGTATCCATATGCTATGATCGATCAATTATTTTTTCTACTTATACCATTGCGTTTAATATCAATAACAAATAGGAAAAGAGAATATTTTATTTAACTTTCATTATTCTTGTTTTTGATGCTCTTTGTGTGTGTGTGTGTGTGTGTGTAGATCAGGGTTTCTGATCTGTATTATTTTTATTCTGCCTGCCTAACCGTTTTTAACATTGCTTATGGAACAGATCAGTGGCAATGAATTCCCTTATATTTGGTTTGTCTTGGAGAGTATTTATTTCTCCTTCACTTTTACAGGATGATTTTGCTGAATATGGGAATTCTAACTTGATGGATTTTTTTTTAATATTTCACTCCACTGTCTTCTTGCTCCATGGTTTCGAGGTCAAGCTTGCTATGCTTCTTATCCTTGTTCATTCACAGTTAAAGTTTCCCCTAGACTGTCCACAGTTTTGCCTTCTCCAGAATGTGATGTCCTTGGAATCAAGGGTGCAGTGTGCCCCCTTTCCAGATTGGCTTCTTTCACTTTGTCATATGCATTTAAGGTTTCTCCATGTCTCTTCCTGTCTTGATAGCTCATTTTTTTTCAGCACTAGATAATATTCCATTGTTTGGATGGACCATGGTTTTCTGCATTCAGCTCCTGAAGGGCACGCTCCCTGCTTTTGTATTGTGGAAATTTTCCTCAGCTCTAAATTCTAGTTAATTAATTTTCTCCTCAACTGATAATCTGCTATTTAACTTATCTATCTTAATGATTATATTTTTCTTGCTAGAAATTCTACTTGGTTGTTTTATAAATCCTTTTTTATAATATCCGAGTTAGCTCATTATTTATTATTTTAGTTCATCCTATTAATTTAAATCAATTATGTTAGTTTCAGATATTTATGGTTTTTTAGTTTCTTTTTTTTGGTATGCTGGCTCTTAAACCTGGTGGATCGTTTTCTCATGTAGTTTCAAACTTTTCCTATGGGTTTATCTTGTTAATTATTTTTCCCACACTGGTTATTCCTTTGCCCTTTGGATTGTCAAAGAGTTATGCTAAAAATAGCTTTTTTTGAATGAACCAGTCTGAGGGTGGGGGGGCATTGATAATGAGGAGGCTACACATGTGTACTGGCGGGGGGCAAATGAGAAATCTCTGTACTTTCCACTCAATTTTACTAGGAACTTAAAATTGCTCTTAAAAGAGATGAACCCTAATTTAAAAAAAAAAGAAAGAAAAAGAAAAAGAAAGCTTTGTGTATGTTGGCACCTCAGAGAGTTCACTAACTCATAGCCTGATTTGCATATATATTTTTTTACATTTGGGGATTTCCATAGAGATAGAATTCGAAGATTTTATTTTTTAGCCACTTAAAGCTATTATTAAACACTGACTTTCTTTTTCTTTCCTCTGTCCAGTGGATGGAGAGGAATTGAACTATTCCCCTTTTGCACTGGGACGCTGATTCCATAAAGATTATTTTACCAGGCCCTCGGTTCCATTTCCAGCACTCATGAGGGATTGCCTGCTGTGCGCATTTGAACTGCTGTCACTGTGTTCTAGGCTCTGTTTTCAATACGATATCATTAGATACCCAGGGCTGGCACTGTATCGACTTCTTGACCTCTAGTGAGAAACAGTAAGGACAGACCAAGATCTTTCTTCTTGGGTGATTTGCTGCCGGGGACCATAACATTCTGGGAGTACAGACTGTGTCACAACACATGGTAATAGAAAGAGCTAGAAATAAGAATAGAAAACAGAGAGACCAAGAGAGGTGTGTCTAGGTATTGAGAGTAATACATTTTGGTAAGACTTAAAATGCTTTATAAGAATTGCCATGACCTAATGATCTTGATTCCTTTAGATATCCGAGGGAGGAATGATCTTTAAATGTCACACTGGGTGTGAATTGTGTTGTTCGCGGTCATGTGTGTGCGAGGGGAAGGTTCATGACTTTCAGTGATGCTGTAACGTCTGTAGGAAGTTTAGGCAAAGGAGGCAAGCGTTTGGAAGGCTCTCTACATTCCACATGCAGTGTCAGACCACGGGAGCCGGGTGGTCTCTACCCAAACAATTTCAGAGACAGAGACCCTGAGAGACCCTCACGTAGCTAGAAGAAATGACATCAGTGTTCACTCTGACAAAGGCTTATTTGAATGCCATCTTTTAAGATATATTTAATCACAATATTTCAATGTTGCTTTATGTCTCCAGGGCCATGGGAAACATTAGATATACAAATAATTTACATAAGCAGTGTGCTTACTCTTAAAAAAATAACAGCATGTCGATAACGAATGGACTCAAATACACTCTGGGGAAAATATGTATAAAGAATATGAAGTGAAGCTTCTAAGCTTATGAAGAGACCTGGTAATCAGCCACAATTATTTCCATAAATAGATTTTTTTAAGAAAGACATGAGGGCTTTGGAGGGGAGGGGGGTGGGGGAATGGGATAGGCTGGTGATGGGTACTAAGGAGGGCACGTATTGCGTGGTGCACTGGGTGTCACACACAACTTTATGCATCATTGAATCATTGAACTTTACATCGGAAACCAGGGATGTACAGTATGGTGACTAACATAATATAATAAAAAAATATAAAAAAAAAAAAAAAGACACGCGTGGCGGCCTGGGTGGCTCAGTTGTTAAGCATCTGCCTTCGGCTAGGTCATGATCTCAGGGTCCTGGGATTGAGCCCCACGTTGGGCTCCCTGGGAGCCTGCTTCTCCCTCTCCCTCTGCCATTCCCCCCCTGCTTGTGCTCTCTGCCTCTCTGCTGTTCCTCAAAATCCTTTCAAGCAGTTCTTTCCCCGTGTGGCTGCTGCCTGACATACACAGATCCACCCCGAGGTGAAGACTCAGAGGCGAGACTGCAGATTACATCTCTTTCCAGCACTCTGCTGTGTGGACCCCATCAGCCTTGGTCTCCCCCCTCCCCGACTCCTGAATCCCCTCACTGCAGTGGGTCTCTAAACTCTCTCCATGCGCTAAGCCTGGGCAAGCACACACTCACCTCTTTCCTTCCCATCTTTCAGGGTCCACTGCTCCTTTACTGCCTAATGGCCAATAACCTGAATCCTATTGCTTCATACATTTTGTCTGTATGTGTGTTGCTAATTTCAGGAGAAAGGGTAAATCCAGTCCCCGTTGCCCCGTCTTAGCCGGTAGACTCTCATTCGTGCATTTTTGATGGTAGAACGTTGAGGATATAATTCTAACTTCAGATGTTCTTGTAGTATATAATAACACGCAGAAAACATCAGCTGAGATAAGAAGTGCTATTTCCTTTAGAATAAAAACTAAATGTTAGATCTATTGTAAGTGAAAGGTTTGACAAGGTTATTTCTTTCTATCAAATACATAACCAAAAGTAATGTAGTGATATTCATATTGCAAATAAATTATGTTTATCTTCTCTGGACTTTATATATGAAAGTACTAATTTTTATTAACACTTGCACCCTACATAATACTGGGCTGACATATAAAAATACCCATAGTGTATACATGTATTTTTATTTAGGTCTCATTAAAAAGATGCACATTTGGGTATTATTCTAAAATAAAGGAGGAGGCAAGTATAATTTAGAAAAAGAAAATGGTTTATTAAAACAATTACCTAGGGAATAGATAATCAGAGATACAAACTCATCAGTCTAATCCCTAAATATACTCTTCCTTTACTAAAATATTATGCCTTAAATATACTTACATTTTACTTTTACAAATTTGTTTTAAAATAAAAATAAATTTGAGTAATGAAAATGTTACCTTCCCCACTGACGTTTCACATTAAATCTAAGTGCTGAAGCTTGGGCTATTTTATTTTATTGTATTTCTCAAATAAAAACATTAACAACCTAATGATATAATTAAAATCATACCTATAAGGCCTCATTGATGGAACCACAAAGGGAACATTTAAATTAATAACCCATGGTTAGTATTTGAAAGAGAAACTATTTAAGATTCAAGCTTGATGATAAAGCAAGCCCGTTTCAGTAAAAGTTCTAAGAGAAAATTGTGAGTCCAAACTCCTAAGGAGATTTACTGCTATAGATTGGAACATAAATGCTCAAGAAGACGGATGATGAATATCCTTTAAAGTCTGTGAATCTTTAAATGTAAGCTGGAAAAATAAGGCTGCATTGAATTTTTATGATATTCTACGGTTGCCGGATAAAAGAAAGCACAAAATCAATACTTTCACAGTGTATCCAGTGCTTGTTGTAATTTCTAGCTAGAGCTTGATAATTAAATAAATATAAGTGCTTTTTACGTCTAAGCTATTTGGAAAAATTATTTTAAAAACCTTGTGTAGATACTGATTTAGAGGAATAGCACCATATACACAATCCTTGATAGAACGTTCTTCCATTTGCAAAATTAATAGGGACTAAGATGAATACTAATTTGGAGATATTTGGTAGAATACAGTTCTTTCCTCCATTGAGATATGATTAATAATGATAATATGTAATGTCTAAACATTGTCCAATGAGCCTGAAAACACTAAGTTAAACAAACATATTAACCTTGTAGCATGAGTTGGTTATCTNCATGTATTTTTATTTAGGTCTCATTAAAAAGATGCACATTTGGGTATTATTCTAAAATAAAGGAGGAGGCAAATATAATTTAGAAAAGAAAATGGCTTATTAAAACAATTACCTAGGGAATAGATAATCAGAGATACAAACTTATCAGTCTAATCCCTAAATATACTCTTCCTTTACTAAAATATTATGCCTTAAATATACTTACATTTTACTTTTACAAATTTGTTTTAAAATAAAAATAAATTTGAGTAATGAAAATGTTANAAAGAAAAAGAAAAAGAAAGCTTTGTGTATGTTGGCACCTCAGAGAGTTCACTAACTCATAGCCTGATTTGCATATATATTTTTTTACATTTGGGGATTTCCATAGAGATAGAATTTGAAGATTTTATTTTTTAGCCACTTAAAGCTATTATTAAACACTGACTTTCTTTTTCTTTCCTCTGTCCAGTGGATGGAGAGGAATTGAACTATTCCCCTTTTGCACTGGGACGCTGATTCCATAAAGATTATTTTACCAGGCCCTCGGTTCCATTTCCAGCACTCATGAGGGATTGCCTGCTGTGCGCATTTGAACTGCTGTCACTGTGTTCTAGGCTCTGTTTTCAATACGATATCATTAGATACCCAGGGCTGGCACTGTATCGACTTCTTGACCTCTAGTGAGAAACAGTAAGGACAGACCAAGATCTTTCTTCTTGGGTGATTTGCTGCCGGGGACCATAACATTCTGGGAGTACAGACTGTGTCACAACACATGGTAATAGAAAGAGCTAGAAATAAGAATAGAAAACAGAGAGACCAAGAGAGGTGTGTCTAGGTATTGAGAGTAATACATTTTGGTAAGACTTAAAATGCTTTATAAGAATTGCCATGACCTAATGATCTTGATTCCTTTAGATATCCGAGGGAGGAATGATCTTTAAATGTCACACTGGGTGTGAATTGTGTTGTTCGCGGTCATGTGTGTGCGAGGGGAAGGTTCATGACTTTCAGTGATGCTGTAACGTCTGTAGGAAGTTTAGGCAAAGGAGGCAAGCGTTTGGAAGGCTCTCTACATTCCACATGCAGTGTCAGACCACGGGAGCCGGGTGGTCTCTACCCAAACAATTTCAGAGACAGAGACCCTGAGAGACCCTCACGTAGCTAGAAGAAATGACATCAGTGTTCACTCTGACAAAGGCTTATTTGAATGCCATCTTTTAAGATATATTTAATCACAATATTTCAATGTTGCTTTATGTCTCCAGGGCCATGGGAAACATTAGATGTACAAATAATTTACATAAGCAGTGACCTTACTCTTAAAAAAATAACAGCATGTCGATAACGAATGGACTCAAATACACTCTGGGGAAAATATGTATAAAGAATATGAAGTGAAGCTTCTAAGCTTATGAAGAGACCTGGTAATCAGCCACAATTATTTCCATAAATAGATTTTTTTTTAAGAAAGACATGAGGGCTTTGGAGGGGAGGGGGGTGGGGGAATGGGATAGGCTGGTGATGGGTACTAAGGAGGGCACGTATTGCGTGGTGCACTGGGTGTCACACACAACTTTATGCATCATTGAATCATTGAACTTTACATCGGAAACCAGGGATGTACAGTATGGTGACTAACATAATATAATAAAAAAATATTAAAAAAAAAAAAAAGACACGCGTGGCGGCCTGGGTGGCTCAGTTGTTAAGCATCTGCCTTCGGCTAGGTCATGATCTCAGGGTCCTGGGATTGAGCCCCACGTTGGGCTCCCTGGGAGCCTGCTTCTCCCTCTCCCTCTGCCATTCCCCCCCTGCTTGTGCTCTCTGCCTCTCTGCTGTTCCTCAAAATCCTTTCAAGCAGTTCTTTCCCCGTGTGGCTGCTGCCTGACATACACAGATCCACCCCGAGGTGAAGACTCAGAGGCGAGACTGCAGATTACATCTCTTTCCAGCACTCTGCTGTGTGGACCCCATCAGCCTTGGTCTCCCCCCTCCCCGACTCCTGAATCCCCTCACTGCAGTGGGTCTCTAAACTCTCTCCATGCGCTAAGCCTGGGCAAGCACACACTCACCTCTTTCCTTCCCATCTTTCAGGGTCCACTGCTCCTTCACTGCCTAATGGCCAATAACCTGAATCCTATTGCTTCATACATTTTGTCTGTATGTGTGTTGCTAATTTCAGGAGAAAGGGTAAATCCAGTCCCCGTTGCCCCGTCTTAGCCGGTAGACTCTCATTCGTGCATTTTTGATGGTAGAACGTTGAGGATATAATTCTAACTTCAGATGTTCTTGTAGTATATAATAACACGGCAGAAAACATCAGCTGAGATAAGAAGTGCTATTTCCTTTAGAATAAAAACTAAATGTTAGATCTATTGTAAGTGAAAGGTTTGACAAGGTTATTTCTTTCTATCAAATACATAACCAAAAGTAATGTAGTGATATTCATATTGCAAATAAATTATGTTTATCTTCTCTGGACTTTATATATGAAAGTACTAATTTTTATTAACACTTGCACCCTATATAATACTGGGCTGACATATAAAAATACCCATAGTGTATACATGTATTTTTATTTAGGTCTCATTAAAAAGATGCACATTTGGGTATTATTCTAAAATAAAGGAGGAGGCAAATATAATTTAGAAAAGAAAATGGCTTATTAAAACAATTACCTAGGGAATAGATAATCAGAGATACAAACTTATCAGTCTAATCCCTAAATATACTCTTCCTTTACTAAAATATTATGCCTTAAATATACTTACATTTTACTTTTACAAATTTGTTTTAAAATAAAAATAAATTTGAGTAATGAAAATGTTACCTTCCCCACTGACGTTTCACATTAAATCTAAGTGGTGAAGCTTGGGTTATTTTATTTTATTGTATTTCTCAAATAAAAACATTAACAACCTAATGATATAATTAAAAATCATACCTATAAGGCCTCATTGATGGAACCACAAAGGGAACATTTAAATTAATAACCCATGGTTAGTATTTGAAAGAGAAACTATTTAAGATTCAAGCTTGATGATAAAGCAAGCCCGTTTCAGTAAAAGTTCTAAGAGAAAATTGTGAGCCCAAACTCCTAAGGAGATTTACTGCTATAGATTGGAACATAAATGCTCAAGAAGACGGATGATGAATATCCTTTAAAGTCTGTGAATCTTTAAATGTAAGCTGGAAAAATAAGGCTGCATTGAATTTTTATGATATTCTACGGTTGCCGGATAAAAGAAAGCACAAAATCAATACTTTCACAGTGTATCCAGTGCTTGTTGTAATTTCTAGCTAGAGCTTGATAATTAAATAAATATAAGTGCTTTTTACGTCTAAGCTATTTGGAAAAATTATTTTAAAAACCTTGTGTAGATACTGATTTAGAGGAATAGCACCATATACACAATCCTTGATAGAACGTTCTTCCATTTGCAAAATTAATAGGGACTAAGATGAATACTAATTTGGAGATATTTGGTAGAATACAGTTCTTTCCTCCATTGAGATATGATTAATAATGATAATATGTAATGTCTAAACATTGTCCAATGAGCCTGAAAACACTAAGTTAAACAAACATATTAACCTTGTAGCATGAGTTGGTTATCTGCCGATGGAACCAAACATTTCCCCATGATATATTCAATATTAATGGGATTCCAGGCCTTGGCTAAGACAATGGCTTTCTCTCTTCTTTTTCTATTTCTTTCAACAGTGGCTACCAGTGCACATTCAACTATTTTATTCTGAGCAAAAAATATGGGACAGTTTATGGAAAGGCATCTCATGGCTGAGAGCATTTTGGACTGTTGACCCGCAGGAGTCGTTTAGAGAGAGACTCCAAAAGGAAGTGAAGGCTTTTTCCTTTATTTACTTATTTTAAAGATTTATTTATTTAGTTTAGAGAGAAAAGAGGTAGAGCACATGTGAGTGGGGGGAGGGGAGGGGCAGAGGGAGAGGGAGAGAGGGAAAAGCAGACTCCCTGCTGAGTGCAGAGCCCGACGTGGGGCTCGATCTCGTAACCACGAGATCATGACCTGAGCCAAAACCAAGAGTCAGAAGCCCAACCGACTGAGCCACTCAGGTGACCCGGGTGTCTTTTCCTTTAAATCTTGGTCTGGGGTTGTTTTCAACCAAGTTGCACGCACAGTCTTTTCAACAAAGTTTTCTTCTTTGGATGGTTGCGTTCTTCATGAATCTCAAACAAATTTGGAAATAATTCTCCTTGGCATAGAGAGACCAGTCTAGCAGGATAATCACTTTTCATTTTGTATCTGTACCTGCACAGGGACAAACCATCTGGAGAAAGAACTGGAATGAAGCCAGGCCGATCTGCTGTTACATTCAATTTAGACAGTTTTTATATGATGTGAGTTGCGTCTGACTCCTGACCACCCCCAAGCCACCAACTTTTAGTTCTGAAATGCATCGTGGTTCAGGTACTGATGAAGTACGCGTGTTTACCTGTGGTTCTGATTTAAGTTGTTCATGTCACTCAATAGAAAAGAATAAATGCAGAGTGAGCTCAACCAAACGCCTAGCATATTCTCTATATACCATATGTTACAGAGTAAAAAAAAAAAATCCTTTTTCTGCCACTGGCCCCTTATGATCTCATGACAAAGACAGACAAGCACACAGACAACACCAATGCAGGGCAGAATGCGATTCCTTGTCCTTCATGAATGTATCTTCTTGTGACTATATCTGTCACAATTTTTGCGGACACTGTCCTCATTCCTACTGAGGACATTGCTAGGACTTCCAAGCTGATTTCTCCTGGAATCCCAGCCCCCTTCAAATTATTTGCAAGAATCTTACTTGTAGAGCACAAACCTCATCTTGCCTTCCTCCTGCGTGTCAGCCTCTAGCGTCTGTACCTGCTTCAGGAAGACACAAGGTCACCTGCAGCTGCCGCCTCATATCCTACCGCCTCTGCCCTGTGATGGCTGTTTCCCAGCCACCGCGAGCTTCTTCCCTACCCCAGAGGTAGTCGTAACACACACACACACACACACATACACACACACACACACCCCTCTTATGGAGCATCTTTGATTTTCCAGAATTGAGTTACTTAATTCTTTGTTCAAACGTCTCATTCATCTGCATATGCTTTTCAGGGTCCAGAATATCGTCTGGGGAAAAGCAAGTGTTCAGTAGTCTATTATACCAATAATTGTCCTAATAAAAACATAAACCGTTACGGAGGTACATAAAAATAAATTATTTTTACAACTGGGGTTTAAAAAAATTATTGAAGGTGATGGCATATTAATTTTGCCTTGACAAATGAATTGATGTTTTTAAAGGCAAAGATGAGAGGATGGAATGAAACAAGGGCTTGCCAAAAACACAGACCAGGTCCCATTTTCTCTACTTTCAGGCCAGGGATCCCTCTACAGGTGTAAGTACAGCCAACAGTCACGGCGACAGTCCTGTGCTGTGTCTGTGGACAACCCCCTCAGCTGCTTCCTGAAAACCCACCGTCTTCTCCTAACTTACAGAATCCTGATTTTGTCCCTGATAGCAAGGTGGCTAGCTAAACATTTATATTTCCTAGTTTCTTTTGAAGTTATTGATGATCATTAAGCAAAAGGAAATGTGAGACTTTCACGTTGCCGGCTGTGCTGATAAGGTAGAGAGGTGTGCAGCGATGTGTAATCTTACTAACAGCCTTGTGACTGTCAGGTGCCGACACACCAGCTGTTAATGTGTGTGAGATGTGTCGAAGCACCGTGACAAAGTGCACCAGTGATTGGTCTGGGCTCCAACATCACACTAAGTACACATTTAAAACACAGTATCCACATAGTCGACCCTGAGCACCTTCTCGCCCAAGCCTGTAAGACGTGTATTGGTATAGGCTTTCGACATCCCTCTCTGAGTAGATGGGTCAATACAGAATTTTAATAAAAACTGGATTAATTATAAACCAACTAGTCAGATCCCTCAATTTTGTGGCATATACTTTTCGAAGAAAATCGGAATACTACAATTATGGCACTTACACGATATTCATTTTTAATGCAAAAATCAATGAAAATTATAAAAAGTCCAGAAGATATTCTCAGGTTGGAAAATCCCTAATTTCATACTTTATACTGGATCATCACAGCCAACGTTTAGAATTACAACGTGGTGGGAAAAATAGAATTACAACATGGATTCCCTAAGAGGGAATTTTTGGCAAGATAGACTGATACATTTAGGGGGATTTTTATATGTCTTTAAGATTTAAATCAACAATACTTTTCTGCATACCCTGAACTGTCAAAGAGATGAAAAGTAAACACATCCTATGATTGAGGCACAATACCATCGGCGTACGTGGAACTGAGTAAGGCCAGTGGTTAGAGGCTCGGTGTCAATCCGACGTTGACCAGAGCTCTGCAAAAAGCACAGGGCCTGATTCGCCCAAGTCACAAGTATATCCAGTAGAAACGGGAAATCCGTCCCTTCGTCTGAGTCCATCGTCTGTTTCTCTGTCCTTTCCAGAGTCCCTGTGGAGATGCTTCCCCAAGAGAACTTACCCTCAATCTTGTCCAGCACCAACAGGACCGGCAGAGTCTCTCTTGTTTTTATTTCGTAGCTGACTAGGCACAGACAAGAGGCCTTTCTTTCTGGTACTTGTCACCTTCTCCACAGTGAAATTCTCCTTCTGCCTTTGATAAACCAAGGTCATGTGGTGACCATGTCAACATTCAAAACAATACGGCGGGCGGTGGGGGGGAATACAGTGTTTAGATGAACCTCTGGTCAACCTGAGGTAGTCATGTTAAAGATGAGATGTAATCCACATGTCTTCTGGCAGAGAATAATTTACTTCAATGTAATTACTTCTTAAATCTTCACTATACTTCAAGGTTTTGTACTTTTAAATAACTGTGATCAGGCATTTGGCCTTGCCCAGAAATATACGGCATTTGTCTCGGGCTCCTGGGAGGTAGCTTCTAAACCCCTGGAGTTTCCCAGAAGATAGGACAGTGTTTGTTGTGCATGGGGGCCCCTCCGACCACACCTGACAGTCTAATGTAGGAGGCGACTCAAGGTTGGGGGCTGGNAACCTCTGGTCAACCTGAGGTAGTCATGTTAAAGATGAGATGTAATCCACATGTCTTCTGGCAGAGAATAATTTACTTCAATGTAATTACTTCTTAAATCTTCACTATACTTCAAGGTTTCGTACTTTTAAATAACTGTGATCAGGCATTTGGCCTTGCGCAGAAATATACGGCATTTGTCTCGGGCTCCTGGGAGGTAGCTTCTAAACCCCTGGAGTTTCCCAGAAGATAGGACAGTGTTTGTTGTGCATGGGGGCCCCTCCGACCACACCTGACAGTCTAATGTAGGAGGCGACTCAAGGTTGGGGGCTGGCTGCGCCAGAAAGACCCCGTATGATTTAGCCTGGGGATTTGGGGTCAGTGGGTATAAGTCAACCCAGAGCCTGAGTTCAAGCGCTCAGACCATCAATCATGTCTATGTGATGAAGCCATGGTACAAGTTCTGGGCTCGAAGCCTGGTGAGCCTCCTGGGTTGTCCGTGCCCCCTGCGCGCTGTCACACATCCGACATGGAGGCGGGAGGGGAGGCGGGGGGAGTACGTCGTGAAAACAATAGAAGCTTCACATTTGGAACCCTTCAAGATCCCTGTAAGTGTGTCTTCCTGTGTCAGGTTCTAATTTGTGTTCTTTCCCTGTAAAAAACACAAGGTAATGACAATAGTTTCCAGTGAGTTCTGTGAGTCTTACCAGCAAATCGGTGAGCCTGCGGGTGGTTGTGGGGAAGCCCACACTTGGAGCTGTGGTCAGGAATCCTGGCAGACTGGGCATCCGGAGGCCTGGGCGCTCCACGTCACCATGTGGCCGACCCTAGCTAACACCTTTGTTTAAAGTGAACACGTTCCATTCAACATTACAGCTATCCATCTATCTGAGGTGATACGTCTTTACTTAGTAAAACAACTACACACATTTTGTCATGTCCTCCAACAATCCAGAGAATCTTATATTCTAATCTCGTCCTGCATCTGTCCCATAGGCAGCTTTATTCATCGGAATTCTATTCGGGGAGAAGTTAATTCAGCAATTATCATACAGAGAATGCAGTCGTGTTTGAAACTGAGATTCTTCTCCCACAGACTGGATCCAAATTATGGATGAGACACCTTGGTTTTCATGGAAACTGTGTCTCTTAGATGCTGAGCATTCTGTCCATTACAGTGTCTTGCTGATTTTCACAACTATAGAAGAAATGCAAGAAATGGAAACCACCTCAGTTTTTTCCCAGAAATGTCTACGTTCTTGTGATACTAACACATTTTTAAAATTCCAGCTTATAATGTAATAAATGTTGCCAAGTCCCAGGGACTCCAGGAGGGGTGCAAGGACTAAAATTGGAGTTTGACCAGGTCCCACAGAAAGGGACGTCCCCAGACACAGCACACTTGTGCTGTGAAGCCCCTGCCCAGCCGTTCGGCTGCTGACCGCAGATAAGGCTGGACACGCACGGGCAGACTTGGGAAGAGCATAGTTCCAGCGGGGACTCTGGGGTAACACACACCACGCTAAGCCGCCTAGAGACGCTGCCTCGCACAATCCAGGAGCGAGTAGGGAGGTAGTCCGCACGGTTGCCTTATCCCATGTCACACGTAGAGCGGCTAGTTTACTAACCCAGTGTCACAGGATTCGAGTTCACGTCTTTAGACTCCACACCCCAGCTTCTTACACGTCCGCCGTGTTGCCGTCAAAGCTCGCATGGGAAACTCCTCCCTTTCTTTAACCTCTCTTAGAGTACTGTATTCTGATCTCAGCTGTCCTGATTTATTTTACCGTATTTTATTTACTTTTCCATATTCAATTTAATGTTATTCAATGTATTTGTTATTCAATTTATTGAATTTATTTGGGATTCTCTCACCAGAAGAAACGCATATTTATGGGACAGTGGGGCGGAGCCGTGGCTTAAGCATCTGACTCTTGGTGTCGCTCGGGGCATGATCTCAGGGTCCTGAGATGGAGCCCCGGGGTGGGCTCCATGCTCCGTGGGGGGGTCTGCTTGAGATTTTCTCTCTCTCCCACTCCTTCTGCCCCCTGCTCAGGCTCTCTCTCTCTCTCTCAAGTAAATAAATAAATCTTTAAAAAAAGAAGAAAAACATAAGTAACTAAATAAATCTTTAAAAAAAGAAGAAAAACATATTTCTTTTGTAAGTGAAACCTTTGAATTGCTCGTTCCTGTGAGGCACAGACAGCAGTACAAACACGTCCCTCCGTTAGGGCCTTTCCATCACTGTGGCACCTGTTTAGAGATATTTGGGGCCATGAATCTTCCTAATGGCCCTAAAACCATCCCCCATATAATGAGGTGCATGCTACCTTTGGGTCGCTTTACCCAGCTAGCCGTTCCGGGGTGTTTGGTATGTAGGACCCCATCTTCACAATAACAGATAGCGTAACCATCAGAACTAAGAGAAAATTAAATCGATAAGCATTTTACATGGGAAACAGGCAGTTCAGTGCTTGATTTGAATGTGTGAAGCACTCAACGCAGAGGGAAAATGTTAAGTACATTTTTAAAAAGCTGTCACAGTGTCATCAGAAGAACAGGCAATCCCGTGGTAAGTGCAATCAAATCAGACTCAAGAACACATATCAATAAACTGTTAGACATGGGGTGCCTGGGTGGCACAGTCGTTAAGCACCTGCCTTCGGCTCAGGGCATGATCCCGGANAACAGGCAATCCCGTGGTAAGTGCAATCAAATCAGACTCAAGAACACATATCAATAAACTGTTAGACATGGGGTGCCTGGGTGGCACAGTCGTTAAGCACCTGCCTTCGGCTCAGGGCATGATCCCGGAGTTCTGGGATCGAGCCCCACATCAGGCTCCTCTGCTGGGAGCCTGCTTCTTCCTCTCCCACTCCCCCTGCTTGTGTTCCCTCTCTCGCTGGCTGTCTCTGTCAAATAAATAAATAAAGTCTTTAAAAAATAAATAAATAAATAAATAAATAAATAAATAAGTAAACTGCTAGACTTGAAGACCAGTCTGTTCGACACTCACGCACGTCCCCACTCAAATGCCCAGTGGGTGTGGTCGCGGGTGCCGCGTTTCTCCCAGTGACTTCTGTTTCCGGGAGCCGCCTGGTGCTTTCTCCATCTACGGAGAGACGCACTAGGCCAGTGGGGGACTCTTGCCTCTGACTGCCCGTGACCATGCCAGCGCCCCTTTCTCTGCGCCCCCCTCTGGCACAGGGGTCCGAGAAATGGCAGCTGCTTCCTCTGTAGCCTCTGCCAGCCGAGTTTATGGCTCAATCCCACCCGTGAAACTTCACACAAGGGGATCAAGATGGAAGAGACTCAGAAGCCACATTATTTCTCTTTCAAAAACACGAGTGCGAAGGACAAGACTTAGTGGGCCTGAGACTGAGCCGTAAGATGAGGTTTTTCCCTGCGGGGCTGATCTGCCCCTGGGCGCAGTGCCCGCCCTTCTCCGACCCTGTGGGCACGTCCTAGGACCATCCTCATATTCTCTCTGATTCCCGTCTCTTCTACGGCTTGAATACTCACCACATTCCGTCCTGCTCAAAATATCCACTGATTTTCCCTGCCTGATAACAACTGTACGCAATGGAGCTGTGGACCTTGAACCCCTGGAATGCCTTCAGGGTGATCATTGGTGACGGCCGATTATTTCGTTTACTTAGTGAAATTTCTTAATTTGAGTTAATCCTAAAACATTTTTTATTTTTCAGTAAAGTTCTCATTGCTGGATAATGATTGTTAAATCCACAGTGTAAGCACTGAATGAAATCAGCTTGAGTATAATTGAATACCACAGGAAAGGTAAATAAAAATGCACGGACCTTACAAAGATCCACTCAAAGTCATCATTGTGAAAAAGGAGGTATTGGTGACCTGATTCGACCCACACATGCCTTACTTAGCTTCCCTTCAGTGATCATCCATAAAATGGGTGCGTTTGGGAATGAGGAGACACAGTGCGAATGGCATCACACCATCCCGGCAGGTTTCCTAGTTTGACTTTCGCGGATGCCCTTCCATTTTAAGGCTGCTTCACTGCACTCTGCGACTTTATATAGCTCCACAGACGTGGGCTGAGGACGGGTCCCTGAGAAGCAGAGCGTGCCGTGGAGATGCTTCTGTGAGTCATAGAGGAGGGAGTGCTCGCGGGGAAATCCAGGAGGAGTGAGGAAAGCAGGAGAGCAGAGGAAGGAAACAATGACACTGTGGTTAGTTGGAGGTCTGGCCTCCGCCCGAGCCCACAGGGAGCCCTGAGGTGTTCACGGAGCACCGCTGTCCCCTCTGAGGCAAGGGCCTTGCACAGCCTCCTATCAGTTCATTGTGGACCTGGGACGGCCCTGATTGGACCCTCCCAGGCATTTCAGGGGAGGCAGCCTGGGCCGGGTGAGGGTCACTCTCTGGGAAAGCACGTGGCTGTGGGCTGTGAGCGCCCTATGCGCGCTGCCATCAAGGATCTGAGGTCGAGGGTCTGAGGTCGTGGGCTCCTAAAAGGGATCAGAGCAGGTCAGCAAGGGCAGCTGCTATGCAACTCACTGTGGGCTGTGTTTGTAGGGTCTCGAAGTCAACAGGATGCTGAAGAGACGCACGGATGAGTCTCCTTGATTTCTCCGTCCCCATCGGTCCTGCTTATTTTTGAGTCTTCAATGTATCCCTTTTATTGAGTTTTCTCTCATCCCAGATTTCTTCATGTGGATACAAAGAACTACAAATATGTTTTAACTTGGATTTCACCCTTTTTGTATATATGCACGACACACAACCATGTGTGATGTAAGAATTCATTGTTCACGGTTCTCTACTTTGTCTTTCTCACAAACATAGACGGGACATCTCTCCATACCGGTACATACAGATCGTCTTTGTTCCTCCAGAGAAATGCATGTGAGAAATGCAGAAAAATACATGTGTCGATGAAAAGTAATTCGTCCAAGCAGTCACTCTTCCTAGGCCTTCACCAGAGACACAGTGGCTGGTCCGTGTGGCTAGAGCTCCATTCCTTTGGACGTGCCGTTAAATTAATGCTAGTTTAGTAGAGATGTGAATCCGCCAATGCATGGAAGAACCACACAACACGTGTGAGGTATTAGCATCTGCTCACCCCGATGTGAGCTGGGAGAAGTCAGACGCACGCGCTGTGGGCATACCTGTGAAGAACATTCTCATTTTAGATTTATGTGTTAATGAAACTCCTAATAATGCCAATAAACTTATACAATTCAAAAGTAGTCCAACAGATGGACTATGCAACAAAGGAATAAAAATAACTGAAAAGTCATAAAATGTCTCATTGTTCTCTACTATGAATAATAATAAGAATTTGGAAACACTGTGGCATGCTCGTTTCATAAAAAATGATTTGATTTATGTCAATTTAATGCAATAGTAGTCTGATTGGCCAGCATTGCATTACATTAAACTTAATTTGTATCTATTTCAGACCCTGAATAAATCAGCTCTTGGCAAAAGCTTAAGGATTAAGGGATATTTTATGATATATCATAATAGAACACCTGATCTCATTGGTTTCTTACTGTGGCACCATAAACCAAATTCCTATTGATGACCATGCAGGTGAAATTTTACTGCATTATTTTCAACTCTTATTCCATAATGAATAAAATATCTTGACCTCTGAAAGAAACAAATATGTTTTATTTGTATTTTTTACCAGAAACTGCAAGGTAGAATACGTGCCTTGCCCAAATAGATTAATGAATGCAGGATAGAATAGGTCCCTGAAGTGATTCGCATGTATTGATTACATGTCATCAATGAAGTGCTAGAGATGAAATTACTAAAGACACAGGAAATGGGGAAAGCACAATTGTAACCGTTGTTTAAGTAAATCACCTGGTGATTCTTCCTGGCGTGCGATGATAGGCTTTCTATTTACCCCAGCAGCTGCAGGAGCAGCAAGAGGACATCGTGCACCCTCCGTGTTCCTGACCGACTCCAGCACCACACGGAGCTCTGGCCCTAGAAATCTCCCCGTTACCTTAATCAAACTCTATGACGAATGAACAGTCCCCAGCTGTATGATTAGAGAACATTTAATAAAAAGCACAAATTTCAAAATGGAGGTTGGTACTGATGTTTACATACAAAACTGAAGATCCATGAGAAGATGGGGTCTAGATAGCATAGCCACGTCTGGGTGGATAAATGTAAAAAGACCCACACGCAGGCTGAGAGATCAGCAGAAATGAAAATTTCGGACTCCACCTCCATGAGGCCAAGTGTTCATTTAAATTAAAAAAAGAACACATCTCCAGAAGTGACAGCAAAGAACATTTCTATTGAAGTTCAGGAGGTCCTGGTGCCTGCCGACCCGCGACTCCCCCAAGAGCTCCTTAGGGAGGTTCTCATGTGTTCAGGATGGGGGTCTGGGTCCTGCCAGGTCACAAGGACTCTGGATCCTCCTAGTCATGCATTTATCCCAAGTCACCCAGGAGACGCCCCAGTTACCTCGCAGCTCCAGCGCACGCCCCACCCCAGCGTTTACCACCCTGCGGCTGTCCCGCCATGCCACCTTAACTTCCTATTTCCTATTGAGGTAAAAAATACCCTATGGCCCAAGACTTCCCAGCACAAGGGCTTTGCATCTATAAGAGGGCTAAGGGCTTTCCAAGGATCAGATCTGCTCATGGACTTGCACGCCAGGACATAGCATCCTGCGATTCTCTAAGGGCACGTGTAACATGAGGAATGCACCAACGGCAGCAGCAGGCAGACAAAGGAGCCAACAGGAAAAGACGTCTGGTGTCCCACTCTCACCAGCGATGGCGGTACCAGGAGACAGTATAAAAACTCGAGTTTCGTGGAGTATTTTCAACATGGAATTCTGTATAGCAGAGTCTCCTGAATTTCGATTGGGATAAATTAAAACAACAAAAACAAAAGTCCATGGCCAGCTGGAGCCTGGCACCTCCATGGTTTGACATGCTGCGGGATGGGAAATTCAGAAGGCATTTGAGTGGTGTAAAGTCAGGGACGCGGGGGACTGAGACTGCGACCCAAGGGCAATCTAGCACATCAGCCCATGTGAATTTCGGAAATGACAACAGCATGGAATCACCTTAGTCTGTCCGGGTTGCTACAAGATGACTTGTAAATCATAGACGTCTTGTTTTCACAGTGCTGGAGGCTGGCCATCCCCACCTGGAAGACAGCTCTCACGGGACCCTGACCATAGCCGCCCCCTGACCTCCGACTTCCAGCCTGTGGATCGCGGCATGTGTAGAAGGGCAAGAGGCCTGGCTCAGGTCTTTTATAAGGGCACTATTTCCATTAATGAGGACCCCACCTCATGGTCTAAACACCTGTGAGAGGCCCCACCTCCTAACACACATTGAGGAATAGGTTTCAATTTACGAATTTGAGGGACACAGACCATGGCAGACATGAAACTCCTGGATCAGAGACAACGGGTATTGTCTCTGTCGTGTTGCTCATGACACAGCAGGCAGCCTGAGTTTCATGTTCACATAGGTGCCTTCATTCCCAAGTCAAACGCAAGTAAGGACAAGTGGCCAGGTGGGTGCTGTACACATGGTGGGTCTGTGACATAATTGGGCACCCAGGCAGCAGCTTCTAGAAGGAAGTATAAAATAAATGAGGGGACTTTCCAAAAATCTAGTATAACTGAAGTCTCAAAAACAAAAAACGAGGTTATAGTAATGCACAACACGTGGCTGATAAGAGTCAAATAAAACTTAAATAGTGCGTTAGCAAAGGTCATAGTCCAACCACACACGACATACCTGATCCGAGGTAGGAGACGAAGCCTACGGAGTCCAGGTGGAATGTGGACTAGAATCATAGTGATACAATGAATACGGCATGGCATCACTATTTTTGTTTTTTTGTTTTCATTTACTTGTACACAGTGAGTAAAAACATATTAGGTACAAGTGAAGAAGGTGATTGACGTATGATTGTGAGACACAGGTAATCAGACACAGATAATACGATGGACCCAAAACCCCAAGAACAATAATTTTTCTGAAGAGATATGGTTCACATACGGAGTTCACTGCACTCTGGCGCGGTTTGAGCGCTCACTGCCGCCCAAGACAAGAGTGTCTGTGAAGCTTCTGTGTGACGACCCACAGAGAACAGCCCTGGAAGCTCGATTATCCGCCGAACTTGTGCTGAGCTGATAGTATCAATGCTGTCGATTGATTTTTTCTTTTGAAATTAATCTATAGATAAAGCGTGCAATTTATTTATTATACAAATAATACAAATGAAAGTAACTTTGTGAAAGTAAAAGAAAAATCGGCAGTTAGTTGGAAGTGAGAAGGGGGTAAGTGGATAATAGTTTCACTGTACTAAGTTAGGGAATCGGAGCTATTGTGTGAAGCTTGTGAAAGAAGATGTGGAGGTTTACGAATATATTATAAATTATGAAGAGATTAAGTATGAACGACTGAAAGCAATTACATAGCTATGTTGTAAGGAATGCAAGCGAACGGGGAAGACAAGAGAGAGGTGTGGGCAAACTACATTTTCATCAACCAGAGAAAGAAACCTATAAATAGAACTGAATTACAAAATAAACACAAGTGTGCAGATGCCAAGGCGTGTGTGAGACCGCCAGGAGACCGCGTCCGGTGGCTCGGTCAGTCGTGGGGACACGAGCCGCAGGTCTGGATTTCAGTACATATTCTCTGTATTCTTTGATGTTCTGGTTTTTCTAAAAGAACAGAATTAGAAGATGAGATGTTTCTGATTACGATATCACTAATCATGGAGGAAAGGGCCAGAAATGGGGTGGGGGCTCTCAAAGTCAGGACGGGCTTTGTCCACCATGATCATTCCGAGAACTCATTGCCTCCTTGGGAGGTCTTCAATTCTATCTGGAATCTGCCTTTGGAACACATTTTGGGGTGATTTTGCTTTCACAGCTCATATGGTAACAGCTATAACTGCACCCAAACTGGGTGATTCCACAGTCGGTGAGAAGTGGGCTTTCACGACCGCCCTGAGGTGGTGACTGACTGGACTGAGCCGCCTGGAGACACAGCCCTACAGGAAGATTGAGTCTCTTGTGTTTTGGGTGAGCGAGGGTGGTTCTGAGGAGGAAGCAGAGGGTTGGGTGGTGGGCTTATTTCTCAGTCTACAGCTGCCCTTCAGTCCGTCGTAGCGATTATAAGCAGCGTCGACAGTAATCACCCCACGGAAGGGGAAGCGGTTCAGACTAATCTGTGCCGCGCGGATAAACTGTTTTTATTAGCCCGAGACGACAAGGCCATTCAGAAGAAGCTTCAGTAGGCAGATTTCAGCAGCCGCACAAAGACACAGATAGACGAATGCTTCCCCAAAGGTTTAGCCATGATTAATTTTCCTGCCCCAAGTGTGTGTCTCTGTGTGTGTGTCTGTCTGCTGGAGGTGTGGAGAGACAGCCACTCTTCTCTCAGCCCTGTGGGCTCTGTGCAATCCTTCTTTCTGCTCCTCTGCTTTTTGTGTCTTCCCAAGGTTGCCCTTCACATTCCTAGAGGTTTGCTCTCTCCAGGTGGTACGTCGTTCCTGCTCTTGGTCCTTGAAGGACCCTTGAATCCTTGTTCGTTATTTTGAGCTTGCTGGATGCTTTCCAACCTCCAACTTGATAAATAATGAGTCCTTTTATATTTCATGGGAGAAATCAATAAGTGGCACTTTAATTGCTCAAAGGAAAAGGAAAATCAAGGGAAATTGCAAAGGAGCTTAGGAAAGGGTTAATTTCTGCCTATTTGGAAGAGAATGAGAAAGAGGCTCCCCAAGGGCTTGTGCTTCCTCTGAGCAGTATTGAAATGTAAGCTGCAACCACCAGTCTGGTTAATAACAATTCATGCCACTGTCAATCTTCTTGACCAATGTCATCAATATTTTACACTGCAAAATAACAACAATTAAGAATCAGGACCAGGAGAAGCACTTGGGGGCACAGGTGTTTCAAAGGCGACAGTGAAATTGACGACACTGAGCCAGTGCTTCCAATAGACGGTCTAGAAAAGGTTTGCTGTGATTTTATTTTCCAAACAGCATGAATCACCACTTGTTATTACAGAGGGACGCAATGCATAGGAAAGATACCATAATTCCAGTCTGTAAAACTCAGATAAAAGTGATTCCAGGTCAAGTAGTCATGCCAGGAGTCGTCCGCGTGTACTCAGGACTTAATGGGGGAGACGCTATAGAAATGATGAATTCCAAAACTAAAAACTGAATTAGAGCGGATCTTGGCAAACTTCTACCTGATATAAAAGCTAGCTTGCAAAGCATACCAAAAAATCAAAACTCCACTTTCCCCTCCCAATTCAACTTTTATAAGTTTTTTTGAAAGATTTTATTTATTTGAGAGAGAGAGAGGCACATGCACAGGAGCGGGGGGCAGGGGGTGGCAGAGGGAGAAGGAGAATCCCCACTGATCAGGGAGCCCGATGTGGGGCTCAATCCCAGGCAGACAATCCACTGAGCCACCCAGGTGCCCCCAACTTTCGTAAGTTTTAAATTGGCCTTTGTTTTATTTATCCAACTTATTAAAGAAATGAAAGCAGTAAAGCATCAAAATCAAAATTCCATTTTATTTATTACATAAGCTGAGTTGACTTTTACCTACTTTCGTATCACTTCGGGTTCAGATTTTAAGCATTAGTCTTGAAGTTTACCCACCAGACGTAGCCCCAAATACACCTGCAGTCAAAGCAAAGTCGGGGCTCGTTCACCCAGCTGCAGCCAAGGAAAAGGGGCCCATAGGAATTCAAGAGGGTCTCAGTACAGGGGATTCGGGGCAGAGCCTCTTGTCGGACGGTGTTGAAGGGGTCTGGGAGGTGGGAGCTCTGGGTTGCGTGTCCTCACGGGGTGCGGCAGCAGGTGACCAGGTATCTGCATCCACCTTCGTCTGGGGGTTGGGAAAGGTAACGCAGGTCTAGGCGTGTGTTGGGAGAGAAGCACTGATGTGCAAGACATACGGTTTTTTTTTCAAAGTTCTGGTTCTGTCGTGTTAACGTTCTGATAAAAACATTGTTTCTGCTAAATAAACAAATAATTAAATAAATAAAAATAAATAAGATTTACCAGTCCCCTTTCCCTTGTCTGGGTCCTGTTGGGACCATTGTCAAAATTCTCTTAGAACTATTGACAAGAGAGACATCATTTATGAGAAAGGCTTGAGAAGATGGTCACTTGTTTAATAGTTTATAACACATGTGTTTCCAAATCCTCATTTCATTAATGTGCACCTGCCACCTCGTCCCACAATGCTGCGAAGGGCATTTAGAGCTCCCAGTGTTCTCTCTCACATGCCTTTACATTGCTATCTGCTAGGAAATTGGAAATGATTTTCAATCTCCCCGTGATTTTGGCTCCCATGGACGAGACCCAAGTGTTTCACCTTCTATCAGATCACGCACCACATGGTTAAAAACCTGTACCTTATTGCGTGTCCATGCGTTCCGATTTCCCTTCTCAGTGGCATGGTGGGGACATCGCACGAAGACGCTCCACTGTTTTTATTTCTCTGCCTGGCGCGCACTCAGTACCAACACCTTCTCTACTGCACTCTCACCGATGCGTAAGGAAGGACGGAAAGGAAGGCAAGACAAGCACAGAGGCTGCCCCATGCCTCCGTCTCCATCACCGGCATCCTCAGCAGCTCGTGTGATTGGCTGATGCAGGCAAGTTCCTGGAGCGAGAAAGAAAGGAATGGCTCCTGTGTTGTCTGCGTTTGAGAATGCGTCGCCTTCCTCCTGCATCCAGAGCCAGCTCTGTCCTAAAGGAATGCATGGCCTTGGGGGCTGGCTGATGGTGACCTGCTTAGTCCTACCTGTAACCCACTGGCTGTTCTCCCTGTGGGTCCTGCAGAGCGTCCAGGCCCCATTCGTGCTGCTGGGACATTCCGAGTGCTGAATGCCGATGGGGGGATGGGGGGCTCTGCAGACAAGCACAGAGCGAGCACCTGTGTCCTCAGCCCCCAGCATGCCCAGCCTCTACCGGACTTCACTTCCTAAACCAAGTTCAAAGAGGAGTTATTAGGAATTCAAGATGGCATCAGCAGACCATTAACCTGAGTAGGGCCCCCCACGCACACCCAGGACTCTGATCACGCTCTTCAGGGCATGAGCACGCTCCTCTTCCTGCCATGGGGGGAAACACACGCAGACACACAAGGAAACCCTTGACTCCACTTTCCCGCCAGCTACCACTCAGCTTCACTTCTTCTCTTCGAGCAAAACCTTTGAAAGAGTTCCCTCAACATCTAACGTCCAGGCTCTCTGCTCCCGTTTTCTATGGAGTCCACTGACATCAGGGATTTGCCTACATCATGGTCACAAAGCTGCTCTTCCCAGGGCCACTAAGGGTCCAAATCCAGCGCCAAATCCTAGTCCTGATCTTGACGTGCGAACACGTCCTTGTGGTCATTCGGTCTGCTGGCTTTCTAGATGCCACACTCCACACTCCGTGAGCTCCTTCTCCTTTCCCATGGCACGTGCCTCTTCGCCCGCCTTCTGCACTCCCCAGAGCGCGTGCTGACATGTTCGGGGAGTCTCCTGTGCCCACCGTTCTCTGCCCTTCTAGCATACTGCTGCCTAGAAGTGAACGCAGTCGCTGGAGATCTGTTCAGTCATCATGGCTCGCAAGGACGAGGGGCCAGCACCGGACAGAACAGAGATGGAACTCTGGGGGCATGCTCAGGACATCAGCAGATTGTCACTTTCCTATGATTGGTCTTCCTGACTTCTCTACGTGAGGAAAACCCTGGTGCTTTGGGTTTTCTGTAACATACAGCTGAAGCTGTGATACACATTCTGAGAAATTGGTCCTAACTGCCACCATTTTCTAGAATATACAGCCTGTTTGGGGCGCCTGGGTGGCTCAGTCAGTGAAGCGTCTGCCTTTGGCTCAGGTCATGATCCCAGGGTCCTGGGATGGAGCCTTGTGTCCTGTGGGGGGGGGGGGGGGGGGGTAGGTGTCCCTGCTCAGCGAGAAGCCTGCTTCTCCTTCTCCCTCTGCCTGCTGTTCTGCCTACTGTGCTCACTCTGTCAAATAAATAAATAAACAAAATATTTTAAAAAAAGAATATATAGCCTGTTCTAAATATAAGCAAACTACTTACAAGACGAAAATTCCCTAGGACAGGGAGGGTCAGTAAAACTGAGTAGGAGTGGGAAACAGCTTAGTCATTCCTCTGCCCATGGCAAGTAGCTCTGGTTTCTGAATGTTTGAGAGAATAAGAGTTAAGTTTAGGTTTGAAAACAGATGAAATATTATATAGAAGTCCGTTAGTTGAGCATATATTAAAGAATTGAGACACATACTTCTTTATTATTCCAAAAACATTATTGTGTTACCATTCTCATTTGGAGATACGATCCATTTGGTATTGAACATTTTATGTAAGGTGTTAATTCTCCTCAGCATTTTATTTTTTTCTCATATGAACCTGTTCCTTTTTTGGAAAAGTCTATATTCTATCCATTCCCTTACAATGACAACTTTGTCATAAATCATGTGACCGTAAGTCTGCTTCTGAAAGTTACATTTTGCCATTGACTACTGGTCAAGTGGTCAAAACTTATACATTATCATACAGATTTGATCATTATAGCTTTAAAATAAGTCTTAAAACCCAGTTGTTTGTGTTTTCCAGTTTTGTTCTTTTTCAAGGTTGCCATAGGAAATTATGCCATGTCCCATTTCCACGTAAGTTTTAGAATAAGCTTGTCAGTGTTCACGACAAATATGCCGCAATTCTGATCGGGATCACTTTGAGTCTACAGATTTACTTGGCGTGACATACTTTTCCTAATTTTCTACAGTGATTTGTAGAAACGTGATTGAGTTTTGCAAGGTGACAGATGGTAACTACCCTTACCCTGGGGAGCATAGCATAATGTATAGAAAAGTCAAATCACTGCACTCTACACCTGAAGCTAATGTGACATTGTATATCAACTGCAGTCCAACAACAGCAAAAAGAATCGATAAGTAAATTTAGTTACGTTGCCGTAAGTCGGGTCAAATGAGGGTCTTCATTTTCAACTTGAGTCAAAGATGCCTGTTTCCTTTATCTACAGAGATCTGAAGTGAGAAATATTTTCTTTTCCTCTGGGATTCTTGCTGCTTATAATGAAAATAACTTTCCTTTGTATGGATAAAAATGATCTCAGTTGGGTCCCACAAACATTCTTCAAGGCTAAAATTATTACGCCCATTAATAATGAGAAATAAGTCAGGAAGGCTAAGTCAGTTGTTGATGAATAGACAGTATCAGCGGTGGGTTTGGAGCATAGATAATCTGACTCCAAACCCGGGGTTCTTTTTATATGAAGGTTGCCTATTTAAATAACTTGTATTTGTATCCAGACTCAAAAAAAGATATCAGGAGGGGGCGCCTGGGTAGCGCAGTCATTAGGCGTCTGCCTTCGGCTCAGGGCGTGATACCGGTGTTCCGGGATGGGATTGGGCCCCACATCGGGCTTCTCCACTGGGAGCCTGCTTCTTCCTCTCCCCACTCCCCCTGCTTGTGTTCCCTCTCTCGCTGGCTGTCTCTCTGTCACATAAATAAATTTTAAAAAATCTTAAAAAAAAAAGATATCAGGAGCCTACTGTCACTTTGACATCTGAACTCCACGTTTGTTGATTTTTATTGGTCATCAGTATGATCTGGACCATGTTGAGTATCAGGAAGAACCAACCAAAACTTTCAAGTCATTATGGAGTACGTAACATGAATAGGCAACATTTATTACTACCCAATGGATGAATCTCTCCTTTTCCTTCCTGGACACAGGTGACAGTTACATAACAATGACATGAACTAGGTTGTGGGATTCAGTCATACTTAGGGTGACTTAAATCCAATTGCCACACTTAGAGTTACTTATCCATTGCCATGAACGCCTTGACTTATTGGAACCCACTGGCAAAACGCACAGTATTCTGCCAGAATAAGATATTTTCATCACAGTCAAGCAGAATAATGCTGGTAGGGATGAGAATTGAATATATCAGAATCCCTATTTTTCATGATTGAGGCTAAGAAAAAGTGGAGGGCCAAATCAATTTTCTGACCTGGTAAAATGGCTTAATATCATTTTAGAAATTGAAGACATTATAAATGTAATCCATTTTAAACTTTTTACACTAGATATAAAGCAGAAAAAATTATTCTTTATTGGAAGCTCTTACAAAGGAATCATTATATTTTCAGTAACTACATTAAAATTAGCACGTTAGAAAATACTAATTTTAAAAAAGCAAAGGTTGCTGGTTAAAATAATCCAATCTTCTTTAGTCATAAAATCTACCGTGTTTTAATATTTACATGTATGATACTTTTGATGAGGAATAATGCAGAACGGCAGCAAGGCAAAGAGATGACAAAGAAGATTTAGCATGAGTGTTGGTGTAAGGGTCTTGGATCTATCTGGAAGTACCTCCTAGCACTTGTATACCAATTCAGGACCGGGACCGAGGAGAGTGGGTTCCAACCTCTGGATTTGAGCTCATAAACTCATAAACTCTTCTGAAAAATAGTGGTTAAAGCATTATCATCCAGTAGGATTTTTTTTTCCATTTAATCGCAGAGATACCAGTATTTTTACTCCAATTACTACTAAATTCAGAGCCATTACACTGGCGAATATATATATTAATATACAAAAATATATTTGTGTATATATTTATATATATGATATACATATATATTGAATATAAAAAATCTTGACTTCGAAGAATTTTACTATTTAGAATTTACAGTTTTGTTGAGAAAAAAAATGCATGAGATAAAATTGTCAGTGTCAAAAATAGTGTTCTTAATCAAAAGCCTGAGCTATCTACACAGAGTGATCTTGCTAGAAAACGTGATATTCATATCCAGACTGTACTATACTTATCAGAATCTAGGTTGTGGGAAACGACATTTATGGGGAATTTCTTAAAGTACTTGAAATCTCTTTGTCTAGATTAGGGTCTGGTCATTGGAGCACACATTACCAGACGGTAATCAGATTCAGGTATCTGTGTTAAGCCAGAACCATGGTCCCTGAAATGCTCTATAAATTTTGGGTGTGCTGAATTGCCCTTCTCTGGGGAGACACTCCATGCCTTTCACAGGTCCTCAAAGATTAGAAAAATATAGATGATGTCATTCGGGGTCATAAAATCTGTTTCACTGAATTGTATTTTGGCCTTGCCATCCATCACAATCCATAAATGCCGAATTTAGCGCAGATTATTGCATCGGTGTAACCACCACATTTATTGTGGGGATTTTGTTTCATGAAGTTGGGTCCATGATGCAACTACAAAGGAAAATTGTGTTTCACAGTGGAGTACCAGGGACAGCTGTGACCCTGTGCTTCCTCTGAGCAATGTGTCCCTCTTGTCTCATAGACACTCATTGTTTCAACATGTCCTTATTGGATGCAGATGGTTGGCAGAAACTGCTGTAGGGTGGGGGAACTCATCCTAGACAAAACAGATGAAAGCCCTCTTCTTCACAGATTATCCATCTTGTGACTTGATGAATTTCACTTTCCAGGGGCTGACCTTGTGGACCTGGGGCATTTCGAAATGGAAAACTGATGCATTTCTTCCCACGCCTTAGCCGTGAGGAACTCCTCAGACCTCTTACAGGCCTGCCGTAGCAATCGTGTTGGATTTTACAGCACGAATTTCTATGAACTCACTTTCTTCTTTTATTCTATTTCCCTTCATCCTAATGTCTTTATATGTTCTGAAACCACTTTAAATTCTCTTGAAAATGCAACAACAAATAAAATTTAAAAGTAAAGCAATCTTGGTTAATTATTAACAGATGATTTAAAGCAGGGTATGTATTCTTTAATCAAAAAGATTTCTGGTTGCATTTCAGGGACTTTGGAATACAAGTTATATTTGCTTCATTTCTCTTGGTATTTTGGATAACCCCAAATAAAGCCCCAGGTTAAGCAAAATAGTTCATGAAAAATATGAGACTTTTTGAGGTTTTTTTTTAAGGAGCCCTCCAACAAACCCAGGTGTTTTACCAACAATTGATTTTATGCAGGACTGGTTACATGATTTCTGACTTCCAGCATAAGATGAAAATGCAGGGTCCCTTGCTCAAGGCATATTAACATTTTTTAGACAATGCCAGGAGAACATAAACTAAGGTCAGGCTGTTCTGAACGAGGGGCCCTCTGTGACCTCACAAATCCTACACTCAAGAATCTGACCAGGTCATGGATGTTCAAGTCTAATTTTTGGTGACGTTCAATTTTCCTTTTTTTTTTTTTAAGTTGTTTTTGGTGCAAGTTATGAGAAGTGAACCTTGAGAGAACTATTTCACAATGTGAATGTGAGGACAGAGGTGATAGTGTCAGCTGGCTGAGGTCCCACCATGGGGGAGATCTCCAGGCATGCCTCACACTGAGTGCATGGCCATCTAAATGTGCAGTAGGGAGGATTACTCTCTTACAAAGAATTGCTGTTAGTGACACAAAGAATTCAATCACAGGGTCTTTCAGCATCAAAGGAACTAGGAAAACATGTATTGTAATGAAATGTACACGTAATGAAATGTCATTAACTTGAACTTGGGACAGTCATTTTACCTCTTGGTGAAAATTTCATAATCCTTTTTATTCAAATATCTTTGTTATTTTAAAGAGTGTCATATAGGCTGGTGAAATGCATTTGCAGAAAGGTAGTAAGATCTGAAAAAATTGACCAAAGGGTGGGGGGAAAAGGCTTCCTGGGACTAATAGGATATCACAGGAAGGACGCAGAACACAAGGTTCATACACATATGCCGATCGCTTTCTTACATACAGCAATGGGCGGGTGGAACTTAAAATAAAAAAATACAATACTGTTATATTAGCACCCCAGAAATGAAACATTTAGGTATGAATCTAACAAGAGTTATATGAGGACAACTACTCCGATGCATGAAATCCAATAACTACATAAATGGAGAGAGATTCCACGTGTGTGGACAGGAAGTCTCACCTTGGTCAAGATGTCGGTTCTTCTATCTTGGTTTGTAGACCCCACACAACACCCAAGCAAGATCTCAGCAGCTTAGTGTGCGGATATCAACAAGCTAACTCTCAGCTTCAGAGGGAGGTGCAGATGACCCGGCGTAGCCAAAATTACTGAAAAGAAAGAACTGAGTTGGAGGAGTGACACTTCTCCACATCAAGACAATGTGGCATTGGTGAAAAAAGAAACAGATCATGGAACAGTATAGACCCACAAATAGAGTAAACTAATCTTTGACCAAGGAGCAAAGGCAGCAGAGAAAGATAGTCTTTTCCCCAAATGGTGCTGGAACAACTGGACCTCCACATGCAAAAAAATTAATCTAGACACAGACCCCACAACCTTCATGAAAATGAAGTCAAAATGGATTATAAACATAAATCTAAAACCCCTAGAAGATGATGTAGGAAAAAAGCTAGATGACTTTGGGTTTGGATATGACTTTTTTGATACAATGCCAAAGAGACGATCCATGAGAGGATAGATAAAATTAAAATCTTCTGCTCTGCAAAAGACACTGCCAAGAACATAAGGAGACAAGCCACAGACTGGGAGAAAATTTTTGGAAAAGGCACATCTGATAAAATATACAAAGAACCCTTAAAATCCAGCAATAAGAAAATGAACAACCTGATTTAAAAATGGGCAACTGATCTGAACAGACATCTCACCAAAGAGGATACTCAGATGGAAAACAAGCATGGGAAAAGCAAGTTAACACAACACTGAGAGTCACATCATATATAGTCACATCATATATCATCAAGAAAAAGCAAATTAAAACAACGAGATTCTCCTACACACATATTGGAATGGTCAACATCCAGAATGCTGAAAATGCCAAATGCTTATGAGGATGTAAAGCAACAGAAACTCTCAGTCATTGCTGATGGGAATCCAAACTGGTACAGACACTTTTCAAGACAAGTTTGTGGTTTCCTGCAAACTAAACATCCTTTTACTGTAAGATCCAGCATTCATGCTCCTCGGTATTCACTTAAAGGAGTTGAAAACTTACGTTCACACAAAAAACTGCACACAGATGTGTATAGCCATTTCATTCCATGATTCCCAAAACTGGGAAGTAACCAGGATGTCCTTCAGTAGGGGAATGGATAAACTATGGTCCATCCAGACAATAGAAACTTGATATTCAACACTAAAAAGAAATGAGTACTGAAGCCATGAGGAGACATGAAGGAACCTTAAATGCATTTACTCAGCGAAAGACAGCAACCTGAAAGGTCTACACACTGCAGAATTCCAACTCTATGACATTTTGGAGAAGTCAAAACTACGGAGGCAGGAAATGATCAGTGGTTGCCAGGGGTTCGAGGGAGGGGGGCTGAATGGGTCAGCATAGGGAATTTTAGGCAGTGAATGACTCTATGTGACACTGTAATGGTGGATACACGTCATCATACATTTGCGCAAACATATAGAACGTACACCAGAAGGCTACGCTAATGGCAAGTATGGACTTTGGATGATGATGATGCATTAATACAGATTCATCATTGTAACAAATATTCCCTCCTGGCAAAGGACACTGATAATGGGGGGCAGTGCATGTGTGGGAACGGGGTGGGTGGTGGTATTTAGAGACTCTCCGTACTTTCTGTTCAAGAACTTTCTGCTCAATTTTGTTGTGAACCTAAAAGTGCTCTAAAAATAAAGCATATTAAAAAATGTAAAAACATAGTATGAATTCAGTGACCATTATCTTTTAAGAATTTGATGTCATCGAAATACTTGATTTTTATTGTGAAACTGAAATGCAAAGGCAAAGAAGTGGACATTGCCTCATGTAAAGAATCCAGGTTTTGGTAAAGCATTCTGGATTGAGGTGTGTTTTTTTTAGGGTTACATTTTCATGTCTTATTCTCCCTAATTCTAGATGCTAAGTCACCAGATAAATCTGTTTTCCTTCTCTTCTGTCTTAACTAAAACATTAATGCTGGACCCAAAGGGCATTTTCTGAATTTTACAATTTACCCTCCTTCTGGGAATGGGTAAAGTGCACGCACTCTCCCAGGAGATCAGGTGTCCTGCCTGGAATGGTTACCCCCACATGGAGGACTTTTGAACCGCGAGTAAATAATAATTGTAATCAAGCTCTCCACGGATAATCGTCCGAAAACTGAACCAAGAACCTGGGAGGCATGGCTTTCAGTGCGATTTATGTCCCTGATTTTTCAATTTGAAAGAGCTTGTCAGATTTCTTGACATTCCGAGAAGATGGTTTTCTTTCTCTACTGTGGATAAATGTTCATTATCCTTAATTGGCGTTAAGTGTGAGTGTCTTGCTCATGATTGCCCATCAGTCCGCGGCTCCTAGCTCAGCCTCATTAGGTTCCCTGTTTACACTCACTATAAGGGAACAGGTTAGAAATATTATAGGCAGGGGCTAAAAGCATTCAAAAAATATTTGCATTGTGTCAAATTGCCAGTCTTTGCACAAGCTAACAATTTATTTTCGCCTCATAACTGTGAATGCTACAAATTTTGTGGCTTACACTGCAATTTCATTTAACAGGCATTATAGCCTGCAATCTGAGTTCATTTGGTGCTAGTCTGGTAGATGGCCATCTCTCATATCAAAAATTTCAATCTAAGTACTGATCGGCGGGTTAATATTATAGAAAGTGTGCCCTAGGGGAACATAAAGAGATGGTTGGATTTTAGGGCCTGGTAAAATAGTTCTCTACTCCGAAATGGGAACAGTTTAATCAAGAAAACGACAGGGAGCAAATATGCCCCTTCCTGGTATTTTAGTTTGAGCGATCCTTCACCAAAATCTTACGATTTTTCATCATGTACTTTTGTTTGTTTCAGATGTTTATTTTAAAAGTCCTATTCATTTTTTAGAAGCATAAATTGATATATAGGCATCCTGCCCTGCAAATAAATAAAATAAAAATAAATTGAAATATTTTTGTAAATATTTAGAAACCACATGATAGCTTCTCTGGCGTTCACTGTGGGGTCTCACAGTGTGGTGTTCTATGCACCCAACCCCCCTTTTTATGCATTAGGAGAGGTCCTTTCATATAATTTTGGTACCAAATGCCTGAGCATTATTCCTCATGCATAGCGTTTTCTTGCAGGGTCATCATCCTTCAAATGGTTGGAGGGAGACAGTACTGACTGCTCCCCAGTGTGCCCACGGCAGCCCCATGGCCAGCACATCAGATCCCTGTGTGGTAGCCCCACGATCGCCGGCATTCTAGGCGTTATTATCTTCCATGTGCAGTCAGCTGCACTGGGGCTCAGGAGACTAAGTAATTCTCTAAGAGCTCCAGGGGAGGCAGGGATGAGCTGTGGCATCTGTCCCAGGCTTCTCCGGATTCACATGCCCTTCTGCCTTCCTGGGCCTGTCTCTGCTGTGATCCTCCCTCACAGAGGGGGAAGGACAGTCCTTGTTTGGAACGAAGTGCAGTCGTCGCTCCGAGCGTGAGGTGGCTGTGCGAGGTTGGCATGGTCTGGCCCTGACAAAGCTCCGTGATGTGTTGTGAAGTCAGCCCGTGGTCCTCGTGGCATCACTGCCTCATCCTTCTTTAGCACAAAAGAAGGGGTCAGACTGCCTTCCGAGGCTCCTTCCGAATTGCTGCCCGTGGGGACTGTAAACACTGGGGTGTGTGGCCGATGTGGAGGATGGAGAACTGAGAAAGTCGTACATAAATAAGTAAACGTAAAAACAGCGTGTTGTCACAATAAGCTCTCTGATGGCCCTGGGCGACCCAGCCACTGGAGAGTCAACCAAACGTGACTTTGGGCAACTCGTTTGAAATATTTAATTTTTAGTATTTCTTTTTTTTTAAGATTTTATTTATTTATTTGATGAGAGACAGACAGCCAGTGAGAGAGGGAACACAAACAGGGGGAGTGGGAGAGGAAGAAGCAGGCTCATAGCGGAGGAGCCTGACGTGGGGCTCGATCCCATAACGCCGGGATCACGCCCTGAGCTGAAGGCAGACGCTTAACCGCTTAACCGCTGTGCCACCCAGGCACCCCTGCAAGATCTTTCAAGGTCAATTGGGATTACCTTTTTTTTTTTAAGAATTATTTATTTATTTTAGAGAGAGTGAGAGAGAGAGCACGGCAGGGGAAAGAGAAGCAGAGGGAATAGAATCTCAAGCAGTCTCCCCAGTGAGTGTGGAACCCGATGCAGGCTCGATCTCACGACTCTGAGATCATGGCCTGAGCTGAAACCAAGAGTGGGACACTTAAGGGACTGCACCGCCCAGGCACTGTGATTTGGAATTACTTTTGATGGATAATATGAATCATACAGTGTGGAATGATCATGAGTAATGAGATTCTTAATCTCATGTTAGAAATGAGACACGAATTAAGTAACTCTCCCAAGGCCACACAGTCACTCCATTGAAACCAAAGACTTCAAGGAGTCCAGAAGTCCTGCTCTACTCTGAGTGGTTTTAACCACTGCTGTGTACTGCCGGCCTTATTTTCTTCAGTACCTGCCACACCTCTTACAAATGCATTTCAGGCCTGAAAAATGGGGTAGTCCCAGGGATTTTCTGATTCATGCTTAAATCGACATACAGATAAAAGCACATCGTTCTCTGCGAAGCTTTCTGTGATGTTTTGTTGAAAACCACTTACATCAAATTCGAAATATTTTTTTTTAAGACTTTTTATTTATTTATTCGACAGAGATAGAGACAGCCAGCGAGAGAGGGAACACAAGCAGGGGCAGTGGGAGGAAGAAGCAGGCTCCCAGTGNTGCAAGATCTTTCAAGGTCAATTGGGATTACCTTTTTTTTTTTAAGAATTATTTATTTATTTTAGAGAGAGTGAGAGAGAGAGCACGGCAGGGGAAAGAGAAGCAGAGGGAATAGAATCTCAAGCAGTCTCCCCAGTGAGTGTGGAACCCGATGCAGGCTCGATCTCACGACTCTGAGATCATGGCCTGAGCTGAAACCAAGAGTGGGACACTTAAGGGACTGCACCGCCCAGGCACTGTGATTTGGAATTACTTTTGATGGATAATATGAATCATACAGTGTGGAATGATCATGAGTAATGAGATTCTTAATCTCATGTTAGAAATGAGACACGAATTAAGTAACTCTCCCAAGGCCACACAGTCACTCCATTGAAACCAAAGACTTCAAGGAGTCCAGAAGTCCTGCTCTACTCTGAGTGGTTTTAACCACTGCTGTGTACTGCCGGCCTTATTTTCTTCAGTACCTGCCACACCTCTTACAAATGCATTTCAGGCCTGAAAAATGGGGTAGTCCCAGGGATTTTCTGATTCATGCTTAAATCGACATACAGATAAAAGCACATCGTTCTCTGCGAAGCTTTCTGTGATGTTTTGTTGAAAACCACTTACATCAAATTCGAAATATTTTTTTTTAAGACTTTTTATTTATTTATTCGACAGAGATAGAGACAGCCAGCGAGAGAGGGAACACAAGCAGGGGCAGTGGGAGAGGAAGAAGCAGGCTCCCAGTGGAGGACCCCGATGTGGGGCTGGATCCCATAATGCCGGGATCACGCCCTGAGCCGAAGGCAGCCACTTAACCACTGTGCCACCCAGGCGCCCCTCGAAATACTCTTTAAGAAAGAAAGGAGGGGGAGATATTCTGAAGAGTTGGAGGACAGACTGCCTCTTTGTTTTATTTCATTTATTTATTTTTTAAGTAGGCTCTGCAGCCAGCATGGAGCCCAACACGGGGCTTGAACTCAAGACCCTGAGATGAAGGCCTAAGACGAAAACAAGAGTTGGATGCTTCATCGATGGGGCCACTAGGCATCCCCGGAGTGCCTCCTTGATGAAGATTTCATCAGATTCATTTGAAAAATTCTTTTCCAAAATGCACAAGCCCCCGTTAAATAAACCAGGACATATAGGCAGCCCAGCTAGATACACTTTGCAGAAGCACAATGTTACGGACATCCTCATAAATTATATTATCCTATTATAAATTTCTGCAAAAGATCCTGTGATCATGAAGTATTCCAGGTAAGCTGACCCACGACGCTGGGAGTGCTGTTCCAGGCTGTGGTCAGCCGTGGGCAGCAGCGCAATGCTTCCCAGCACGCAGGCTCCCTGTTAGAGGCCTTGGTCAATACTTCAAAGCTATGGTGGCAGCCCTGCGAATTATTTCCATGTGCTAATGTCCGAGATAGAAAAATGCATCCCTGATTACCTGTTTGCAACGTAAGTCACGAGAAGAGATGAAATACAAGGCTTTGGTACCAATGCCTTTTCTTCCTGGGAGGGGTTCTGGTGTCTGTCGATTGGGCTGCACAGGATGATGGGTAATTTAGCGTCCCCTGGGCTACTCAGAAGTGCCCATTGTCCCTGCGGGCACGGGGCAATTGCCTTCCCTTATTCTGTGGGTGAGCCTGACTCTCGCTCATTTACAGCCAAGAGCACCACAGGAGGAAACGNTTTTCCATGTGCTAATGTCCGAGATAGAAAAATGCATCCCTGATTACCTGTTTGCAACGTAAGTCACGAGAAGAGATGAAATACAAGGCTTTGGTACCAATGCCTTTTCTTCCTGGGAGGGGTTCTGGTGTCTGTCGATTGGGCTGCACAGGATGATGGGTAATTTAGCGTCCCCTGGGCTACTCAGAGGTGCCCATTGTCCCTGCGGGCACGGGGCAGTTGCCTTCCCTTATTCTGTGGGTGAGCCTGACTCTCGCTCATTTACAGCCAAGAGCACCACAGGAGGAAACGTTCCCCTGGAAGGAAATATTGGCGGGGTGTGGGAGAGCTTGCTCCTTACTTCCAAATTAAATATCTGTCTCTGAGACTCAGGACCAGCCCCGTGCCATGTTGCATATTAAATTCAAGAAACACCTGGAAGGGAGAAAGCCCCTTGTCATGATGGATTGCCATCGCCCAGTGGGGCCGAAGTTCTGTGTGGCCCTTCTTGTTTCTTACTCTTTCCTTTCTTCTCCTGCTGCTCCCCCCCCCCAACGAATTCTCAGCTACCTGTAAGGTATGTTTTAAAATGTTGACCTAATCACGCGACGCCCCGGCGGGCACGCACCTACCAAAAGCTCAAGTTGGCATTTCGACTGCACACTTGGTTGAGTAAAGCAATCTTTGATGTTCGGTTCTCAAGCTCAGGAAACACGCCGTCTTGGTCTGTTCGGGCTGCTGTAACCAACACCGTAACCCGGGAGGTCACAAACCACAGACATTGGTTTCTCGCCGCTCCGGAGGCTGGACATCCAAGGCCCAGTTTCTGGCAGATCTGTCTCCAGTGCCAGCCGCTTCCTGGCTTGGGGACATGTCCTCCGGCTCAGGCCTCACACAGCGGGAGGGGCAAGGGGGCTCCCTGGGGTCTCTTTAAATTTATTTTATTTTTTTCCTGGGGTCTCTTTTATGAGGACACTCATTCATGCCATCACCTTGGTGGTTCAGTTCAACATAGAGATTTTGAGGGGACACATTCAGACCACAGCACACCCAAAGGTACCTCAGGAAGTAAAAGCCAATGGGAATTCACCAGCCCCTGGACGGGTCTTTTTCCAATTTGAAAAATATGCAGATACATTACAGTTTTAAAAAATGACTCTTTTGATGTTAAATTTGTGTTATGATTTTTCTTAATTAGTCATAAAAATGATATAGATAGAGATGTATTTCTTGGAGCTGTTTTTCAACTACTAAGAAAAAGAAGTAAATTAGAAATTGAATTTAAGAGACTTTATTCTCCCTCTTTCCCTCCACTCATCTGCTGAAGGATTCTGACCTCAGCCTCCAGGCAGGACAGACAAGGAAGGCCTGTGCAGGGGAAGGGGTGGGGGCAGTTCCATCTGCAGAGTCCCTGTTGCACTGTGAGGGAACAGTCACGGGACCTGATATCTTTGCCGGGTCAAGATGCAGCCCTAGGAGAAGATAGCCTGGGTGCCCTGTGAAAGCACTCATTGTAGTTTAGCTTTCTATCTCATTTCCCAATCAGGCCACCGACAACAACGCAGTTAAAAATAGTAGCCTGTACCTTTGAGTTAGTACCTGGTTGAAGGTCTTTCTTTCCTAATATCCATTAAAGAAGTGTCCCCATCACTAGGCGCACAGCCTGTATGACTTGGACAGTGTTGCAGGCAAGGCGAACTAGGCTGCCGTGTAGTGCGATCCTGCACTGGGGGCGGGGGGGCCTGCAGCTTGCTCCTTGAAGGGAGACAGGATAGAATAAAATGAAACATTCGCTTTTCGAAAACTAGCGCTATGGCCGCTCCATACCTCATGAACAGAAAGACGCACAGGCCTTATTAATTCCATTCTCAGGATCCTCAATTTCTTGGGGTGCATTTCCTTGGGCTCTGATCCATCTACTCCCAGACACCCTGGGACGCTGCCAGCTAAGTGGGGGGCGGAAAACACTGTGTGGCCTGTTTGGAGGGAAACAGAGAGAGGGAGGGGAGATCGGACTCCCCTGTAGGGGACTTCAGTTACTAGATGGCTCAATGCGGACGGTAAAGAAGGCATGACCCTGTCCTTGGGGCTCTGCTACTCAGTCTGGGGGGAGTAACACTCTCTTTCTGGTAATGGATTGAACCCCCATGCATCTCAGAGGGTGTAAGCACAGAATCAGGGGGTTAGGACAACAGGTGCTGCGCAGCCCTTTACAGTTTGCAAAGCGCTTTCAAATGCACGGTCTTCCGGTCAGTGAGGCAGACCTGAACCACAGTAGGTGGTAAAGCTGAGATTCAAGCACGCGCTTTCCTCCCCAAATGTCGACCCTGTAGAACGTGTTGGAGAAGCAAGAGCCGCACAGACCACGTCCTGCCAAAAACTCCCACATCCTGAACCAGCTGGTGGTGACACAGACCCTTTAAGAATAAAGCCTACCCTCCCCAGACTGCCGCGGAGCGTAATCTGATTAAGAAGATCAGCATATCAAAAGAAAGAATGTGTCAGTAGGAATTAACCGATGGGAACTGTGTCGGTTCAGGTTGTCAGGCTCCTCCTGGCTTCCAGGAGGAAAGGATCGGATGGGTTTGTGGGGCACATTCGAACAGGTGTGGGCAAGCACCGCGGCCTCGCAAAATCTCTTGCTGCGAAAACATGAACACGCTTAAGTCCCTGTGTTACCAAGCTTAGGACGAAATCACCCCGTAGTTTGACTTCCCCTGGAGCTCTTCTCCAAGGACCGGTGTGCGTGCTCACTTGCTCCCAGAAGACCGGGCGCTGCGCCTCGCAAACCAGGGAAGCGTCTCTGTGCTTCTTCCGCGTGTTTTTGAACAAGCCCATCCCCTCCGACATCTGTCGCTTCCGCTATTCCACACCACCTCACGGTCTGATGGGTACCCCCTTATTACTGTTGTCCTTCTACTTTCATCTTTATAATGTTTAACTTCGTGCTGGCAAAATGTCCCACTGACTTGATGGAATTAGCCCCACCAATACCCTTCAGAGTGCACATGAGACCTCACCCAGTTTACTGATTTACAAATAAATATAAACCTCTGTGATGTTATTTCTGTAGGATAAGCCCCCAGGGGGTGGATTACTGCATCCCCCATATACGTATCCTGCGGCCACCATCATGTCAGACAGTCCTTGACCAAGGCTCCACTGAGTCAGACCCCATCAATACTCGACGGGTAATTCAGGGCCCCCTTGCCCTGCCCCCCGTGCGTTATGACTTAGTACTAATTTACCAAGTACAAACCTTTGCCACAGGTTTACTTTTATTGTAATTTCTTCAGCTAATATAGATGATTCTGTTTTCTGTTTCATCTTGTATGGATTTTCTGTAGCCTTTTAAAGTGGCCCAATGTATTTCTTTCATTAGATTTTCAAGTACTTCCATATAAGCATGGTTTGAAGCAGAAACGATGGGAGTCGCTATGAGATCGCTGACAGGGTGGAAACGACAATGTGGTCCGGGGACTTCCCTGCGGCCTCACTGTCCTTTTCTGAGCACAGATGGACGTATTTGGAAGGCCTGTAGGTAAATTTCTCACACTATTATTTTACACTCTGCACTGCTCTGCAAAAATGACCCTAATTCAATGTGCACTGAGACAGAGGGCCGAAAATGCCAGCAATGTGACATAAAACAATACCGATGACATTACACACCCTCTTATTAATATTTTATTAGGGTAATTTATTTCGTGTCTATTGATCAGGACTTGGAACTACAGACTTACATAGATAATCCAGTATCTTATGAATTGGAAAGGGAATTATCTTTTCATTTTGTTGGCTACTTTTTTTCATAACTTAAGTCAGTAACTTAACTCACTTACCTGAGTTTGCTCAAGTACTTGGGAACAAGTACTTGGGAATGTCAAAGAGGTATGTCTCATGGGATGATGCCTTTCAGAGAATCACACGTGGGCTCAGCCCTTGCCCATACTATACCCCCCGCAGTGTGCCTCCGGACCTCCTCCGTGATTACCACCCCCCCACTACTCCTCCCCTCCCTGCTGGTTTCCTGCTCCTGCAGGGAAAAGTCTTTCTCAAGCACAGACAGATTACATCAACTGTCTCTCCTTTGCAAAGACCTGTCCCTCTGCTATGGCAGGAGATTAAACTGACTTGGCATCGTTTGTCCCTCACGAAGCACAGCTGACTGCTGTCCACCACCTTGCTCTCTTCCAGGTGATTGCAAATTGATTCCTTGACAGTTTGTTCCAGTTCCTTCCCAACTATAGAAAATTTAAGCTGACCAGTGAGTGATTATGAAGATAAAACTTCTTTTAATTTCAAAAATGAGCTGTGTCATCAGTCCTCCCTATGACTGCGGGGACTCTCTGTGACTGCTGTAGGTTATTACAGACACCTGCTGTTACCTGAGAGCCTGCCATGAGGGCTCATGGTCTGGCTCCCCCCCTCCCCACCTGTAAACTTGCTCTCGTCCCTTTTCCTATGCTAGCTACGCTTACTGCAAGCCAGCACATGCCTTTCCATTTACCAGATTTTCTTGCCTTTGTTAAACGTATTGACGTTTCCATATAGAGATGAATCATTCATGTGATACAAGAAACGAGGGGTCAGTTGAAGGAATTAAAAGCTCTTATAACTGAAGTTCTTTCAGGCACTTGGATAGAATGTTCACGTTGGAAAATTGCAGACTCTGTCCTGAGCTTCACAACCTCCCAGATGACTGTTCAATTGACTACATATGTTGAGACTCAGATCACCTAAAAATTATTTACAGATTCTAAGAAAAACACTTGCAGGGTTTTATAGAATCGGTGATGAGGAGTGATGAGATGACTTCAGTTGTGTGACAGAACATTCTAGAGTCAACAAAAGGGTTTCAAAGTATTGAGCCAAATATTCTTGATAAGAAGGCTCCTCTTGGATTTTTGATTAGGGACCGAGGGGAACCCGTTATTTTTATTATTTTTCCTAGTCTGTTGTCATCAAGCACACAACACTCGCTAAGCTCCCCAGGAAGGCTGGGACCACGGACACCCTCCAAAGCCAACACTAACACAAGATACTAACGTGGTTCCCAAAGCAGCACAGCACTGGAGACTAGGTGATCTTCAAAGCCTCCGTCCTTGCTGGAGTGGGATCTGAAGAAGAACACGAGTTTAACAAGTAAAAGCCTGCCTTATTCAATTCGGGGGCAAAATACTTCTGTCCGCTCTGAAGCTGGGGTCTCGGATGGTCACTGAGGCCCCGTAGACCTCCCTGAGAGCAGGAGAGCTGTGTTTGCACACCACTGACGCCCCAGGAGCAGGTGCTTCGACTTGTAAGGAAGCCGAGTCACCAGGCGAAGATGGGCGGAGTAAACTGGGAGAAATCTTCAAGAGGTGTGATCGAATCAGCAACCAGACGTCGTGGAATGACACTCCTTCTTTCTGTCGCTTTGGTAGGGATATATTACAAAAATAAAACCAAAGCACTCTTGTCGTTGACTGTGAAAAAGCCGAATGATCCGTGCTTCTCCCTCCATGTGGCATTTGTTCCGACTTTGTCCAATCTTCCCTTTGATCACACCATGCTTCATCTGTCGGGAATGGCGATGAAGAATCAGCCCTCAATCCTGAGAGCAACAAAACTCCAACTAGCCAACCAACTAATGAGCTAACTAACTGCACCACGCAAACACCCATGCCCACGAAAACAAGAGCAATGGACACTCGGAGCTGATAGATGTGTGCTCTGAGGGTGCACTAGGTCAGACTGACGGTGAAGTTCATGGTGAGCGGTGTGCTGAGCCATGCACGGACACACGTGACTTGGAAAGAGGTTCGAGGACCGTTTTCTGTTTTAGCTGCGCACCTCTGCGTTCCCACAAGCAACATGGGAGAGAACCCCTGTTCCACATCCTTGGGGCATTTGCACTCAATATTGTCAGGGTGTCGTGTTTTGTTTGTCATCTGCCCAGGTATACAGTGGTATCACATTGTGGCTTTATTTGCAGCTGCCTAATGGCCAACAAAGAGAAGCATCTTTTCCAGTGCTTATCTGCCACCCAATTCTCTTCTTTGCTCCAATGTCTGAATTCTTTGCCCTGCTTTACTGGGTTATCCATTACGGTTGTATATTGAGAGATCTACACATATCCTTCCTCGGATGTGCATTCTGCCGAAACTCTCTCCCAATTTGTGGCTTTGCATACGGTTAAGTGTGTATTTTCCATATGGTTCACTGTATCTCTGAAGAGCGAAAGTTTTTAATTTTGATGGAATCTTGTGTCATGATCAGAACACTGCCTGATTTATGGGAAACACTCAATAAACATCTATTAAGTGGACAAATAACCCACTATTGCAAATCAGCTCTTAGCATTGATTTCCTCCATTAACTTAATATTTTTCAGATATGGGTCATGCTTTGTATGTTATGTCACAGAAATTTTTGCCAAATCCAAGGTCACAAAAATTTTGTAAGGTTTTCTTTTCAGAGTTTTAAAGTTTTTTTGTTTTTTTGGTTTTTTGGTTTTCTTTTTTTTTTTTTTAGCATTTTGTGATTTGTTTTAATATCTTAGAAGGTATGTGTTAAAGTTCCCCTTTTCTGCAGATGGTTACTCAGTTGTCTCACACCATTTATTGAAAAGAACATCCTTTCTTGATCAAATTGCCTATGCATCTTTGTTGTAAATCAATTGAAAACATACACAAACACAAACAGCCATTTTTATTTTTATTTATTTATTTTTTTTGAAAGATTTTATTTATTTATTCGACAGAGATAGAGACAGCCAGCGAGAGAGGGAACACAAGCAGGGGGAGTGAGAGGAAGAAGCAGGCTCATAGCGGAGGAGCCTGACGTGGGGCTCGATCCCATAACGCTGAGATCACGCCCTGAGCCGAAGGCAGACGCTTAACCGCTGTGCCACCCAGGCGCCCCCAGATAGCCATTTTTAAAACTGATCTTTATGTCTCTGCTTTGGTCAATATCACAATAGCACATTCTCTTGATGACTGTGGCTTAAATAATAAATCTTGAAATAAAGTACTAATTATCTACACATTTGTTCATGCTTTTCAAAATTCTCAAGACTATTCTAATTCCTTTGATTTTCTTCCACATACATTTTAGAATCAGCTTCTCAGCATCTCTTCAAAAATCCTGCTGGATTTTTGATTGGTATTGTTTTGAACCAATAAATCAATCTAGGGAGAATTAATATTTTAACAGTATTGAGACTTCCAATCCATAAACATGACATCTATCCACGTACCCAGTCAGTTCTCAGCATAGGGGATGCACGTACTTTGTAGGAATATTCTCTAAGCCTCAGGGGTTTAGATACTATTGTAAATGATACTGTATTTTAATTTTAATTTTTTAAATTTCTCATTGTTTGTATACTGGTTTCCATGTATTGGCCTTGTATCCTATATCTTCATAAAATTAGTTATTGCTTCTACAAGAGTTTGTAGATTCTTTGGTAAATACTATGTAGTCAATTGTGTTGTTTGAAAATAAAAACAGTTTTGTTATTTCTTCACCAGACTATTCAAATTTCATATCTTTTTCTTGCCTTATTGTACTACCCAAAACTTCAGTCACAAAACTGCGTAAGAGTGATGAAACAGACATCCTAGACTTGCTTGTGATAAGTATGTGTTTTCATTTTTACCCAACACAAAATACTTTTTAACTTGCCTTGTGTCTTTCTCTTTGACCAATGGGCTATTTAGAATTATATTTTTAAATTTCCAAATATTTGTGGACTTCTCAGATACTTTCTATTTCTTCATTTTTCTTTCCAGAGAAAATACTTTGTATGATTTCAGTTATTTAAAAGTTGCTGTGGCTTGTCCCATGGCTCACAATATGGCCAATGTCAGTCAGTGTTCTGTGTGTCCATAAAAATAATGTGCATTCTACTGTTTGGGGCCTGAGGGTTGTATAAACGTTGATTAAGTCAAGGTGATAGATGTTTTCGGTCAGATATTCTTAGTCCTTGCTGATTTTCATCTGCTATTGATTCCTGAGAGAGGAGTGTCAAAGTGTTCGAGTAAAATGGCGGGTTGGTCTATTTCTCCTTTCCATTGTGATAGTTATTTCTTTCTTTTTAAAAATAATTTAGGGATAATCATTTGTTTTGTTCCTTATTAAACAGGAATCTTTGGACTGATGGAGAATCTGGTTTATACACATCCTTCCTTTTATAAAACCCTAGGAGTCAGATGACTTCTGAAGCTCAGAATTTGGGGTGTTTTAAAACGATGATATGGTGCTTGAAAGAGGTATCATGTAAGGCTTGGAATCAAACACATTAACATCTCTGCAGGGAAATATGCAGATATTGGCACTCAGTGGGTAAAGAAAGACGTTCATAAACAGCCTCATTTAGTTCAGTCCATGAGTGTTCCCAATGAATTAAGACAAAACTTTCAGTTGTCAAAGCTGTTGGATTTGGGAATAAGAGATAAAGGACCATGGGTCTACAGCAGCATATATTTATAGATATTAATACTATAAATTATAATTAGATTGCTAGCTAAGTTTACCAAGTGCACAGGAAAAAAACACAAAGGAAAGATTAATAATAAAATGTATTGAAATAGCTGATGGGAAACACTCATGAGCCTCTCACACCCATGTGCTTAAATCCACTCATTGTACCTACATATAAATTCAAACATACTCATGCCTCTTGTTTTAAAGTGAGAGCTGAGTGTCCAATAATGGGGCTATTAAGTCTGGTCAATATTAAATTCTCATCAATCATTAAATAACTAGAACTACCTTTTAAACTATTAGATCTCTTAGGGCAAAACTTATTTTTGAATTGAATTACTCTTATGAAAGCAATGGAAAATCTTTTATTTTTTAATAGCCTATCAGTGTACTATGGGGAAACAACATTTTATTTAACCACATCTAATTGGAATCCACTTTCTGAAAGAAGAATCCTTTGCAGTGTATGGAAACAAGCATCAGGTCTTAGCCCTGCCTGGTCCTCTGTAGGTATTTGATGCTAGAGACGCTCCCTTACCTCCTTCCTTCCTGTCAGGGTCAAGACTGGCTGTTTTTTGGCCTGGTCTACTGACCTTGTCATTTGCTTTATAAATGCAACTTCTGTTTCTTGCCACGTTTCTGTGACATTTGAAGAGGTGAAAGGGGAATAGAAGCAAACTGATCTCATGTAAACGCAATTAAGCATGTACAGATTCTCTGCTCTAATGAAAGTATATTGCCAAATCAATCTCATGTTACATTTTAACCTAAAAAGCAATATTTCCCCAAATCTGTTTAATCTTCAATTAATCATTCAGAGAGTCTGATAGACTTAAGGTTTAATCCACTCATACTCTTATTACCTACAAAATGCCAGGTTCACATGATCTTACCGATGACATCTCACAGGTTAATTAATTTAAAAGTTCTCACAAATTAAAGAAAAGTTTCCATGATCTTTGGTCATGTGGAAGCTAAACTAAATACTCAGACATTCACAAAATGCTCTTGTTGCAACACACACACACACGGACGGACACACACCAATGCGTACACATGCGTGCCCGTGCTCACACGCGCACACATACCATGAAGATTGATTGAGTCCTTTGTGTTTTCTTTGAAAATGAAATATGTGCATTCTTCTGAGTACCCATACAGATGATTTGGAAAACAATTTAAATAAATAGCTTTGTCAAGAATAAGCATCTCTGATGAGTTAAAGCTTCTGAAATCCCAAGAAATTACTAAAACTCTCATTGCACTTAAAGCGTATTCATCTTTTCTCAAAACTTTGGGCTGTCAACTTCTGTTCCATATTAATCAAGTTAATGTAAAATTGAAGCATCAAACATGGCTTGTAGGAAAATAGATTTAATATTATTATTTGCATAGTAATTTATTTTATATTATTTCTTCACAGTGTCCTAAGTCTCCATGAATTATCTCCTTAACCTTTTGTGATGACAACAGCATTGTCTCGAGGTGTTTGTTTGTATCTGTCTTTACAAGGGTGACAACATGAGGAATACCCTTCCCTTTTTATCAAAAGGACGAAAGGAAGTTCAGCAACATAGGGGAGAAATAAGATACACGCGCCGATCAGTCTAAACGGGCTATTTCAGATGCTGGATCCCCATTCGGACCGTTTCTTCACTTGCTTATGTACCAGCATCACACAGTGCCCTTTTGCTACGTGAAGGTAGCTAATCTTTGAAGTTTTCCTTTCTCCTTATCCTCCCCATGTGCTGCTCGAAAGTAAGTGTCCTGATAAAACCATCCCCGACAGGCTCAATTTAGTGCAGGGCTGACGTCTTAGTTGAGGAGGCAGATTTCTCCTTCTCTGAAGCCGAGAAATCCAAGAATGGCTCAAGGAATGTTATCCAGACCCCCAAGGGCAGAAAGACACCTGCCGGATGGATTATAATCTATGTACATTTAATTCCTAGGCCAGAAATCTGCCTTGAGTTTCTGAAAAGTATAGCAATGCTTTCACAGACTCTTCAAATTCATGATTTTTAAAACTAAAAATAGCAGGGCATCTGGGTAGCTCAGTTGGTTAAGCAGCTGACTCTTGGTTTCAGCTCAGGTCCTGATCTCAGGGTTGTGAGATCGAGCCCCGCAACAGGCTCTAGTCTCAGCATGGCGTCTGCTGGAGAGTCTCTTTCTCCCTTTCCTCTGCCCCTCCTCCCACTCATGTGCTCTCTCTCTAGAGTAAATAAATAAAATCTTAAAGAAAAACCCTAAAAATAGCATCTCATGCTGATGCCTAGGATGATAGAGATGAAGTAACATAATATCATCGAGCAATTAGCATTGAAACTCACACAGGTAAACAGAAGCTGATACTAGTAAAAATGATTAGTAGGAGTGGTAATGTAGTAATTAATGACAATAATTAATAACAATGGAGTCGTGAATGACGCTAGCAGCGTGTGGCAGATGTTTGCCAGGTGCGGTGGGCGTCAGCCCGCAGACACTGCTGAGCCCCGTGCTTCTAACACCCCCGCTGCTCACCAGCTTCCAAATTTCCACACCTCAAACCCTCCCCTGTGTTTCTTGATTCAGGACTCAGCAGGTGGCTGGGAGTCTGTGTCTTTTTTTCAGAGTTCTAAAAAAGTTATTTCTGACAGTTTCTGCTTGTTTTCTGAAATGTCAGTGCAAAGATGTGTGTTTGGAGCTGCCAACTCTGCCATGCTGCTGGCATCTTCCTAAATTTATTTTGAATGCAGAGCTTATAAAGGGAAAATTCTCCTGCACCCACTCCAGCTGTTTCCCAGGCTTCCTAGGTGACACCCCCCTCCCACCCCCATGCGCTCCAAGTGGGGGTGAGGCGATTCTCAGTGGGTGCCGCAGGGGCCTTTTCAAACTGCTTTTGTGGCCTTTGTCACTGCATCTTAATTACTGGTTTGAAGTTCTGTGAGCGCTGTCCCCATGAACGCCCCTGGGGCTCAGTCCTGAGTCTCATTCTTACTCCTCTGTCTGTGTCAGACCCAGAGCATCTGTTCACGAATGTATTTTAGGAAATCAATATATGAAAATACGCTATATGTTTTTAAATCTTACAAATATTCTGATCATAGTTATTTTTGACTTTCTAAAACATCCAAAATTAATAAACTAGAAATATGTTATCAGTAATGATAGAATTCAATGTGTTGTCCATAATGAAGATAAGCATATGAAAACCAGTTTTCTCCTAAGAAACGAGTACAGGTTTTAAAAGATTAAGAAATAACTTTTTACACATGCAGACAAAACAGACAAAACACAAGAAAGGTATTGTTAAAATATATATGAAAACTACAGCCACATAGCAATAGGATTACAAAGTACCTAAGGAATACGCTTTCTGATTTAGAGAACGTACTTACATGAAGGAAATTGTACAGCTTTACTGACAAGAAATAAATGGGAAAATGTTATGTCTTGCTTGAGAGTATGACATGAGATTTAAAAATGAAAGTGCTTCTCCAATTAATACATTAATTCTGATAAAATATAAGCACACGCTTTGCTTAAAATATCATTTTTAAAAAGAACCTAAGTTTGAGAAATCATTTCTAACCTGAGCTATAACTTAACTTTGAATATGGTAATAGTCAAAACCATTATTAAGAATTAAAATTCTCACCACAAAGTAAATATGTGCTTTCAGTACTATACCCAAAAAGCAATCCCTTTAACATTTTAAAATTATTTTTTAAGTTGTGATTCCTTCCCTCCTGGAAATAATATCAATACTCCTTGATGTCCCAATTGTACAACATCTGCTATGCTATAAAAGGATTAATTAAATTTCCTTTCTCACAAATGTTCATCGTTTTATTACTGTTTCAGCCTTTCTATTTGATGCTTTGTAAGATCCTCGGAACACCTATTACTGGTTTCATGAAATTCTGATCGGCACTATTGACTCGCTATTGTATAGCCCAAGAACGTTGTAATGGCTGGCCTGCCTTCCACAGCCCGGGCAACAAAAGTTGTCTGCCGTAACTTTATTTTTACGTGGTCGCAACAGACACCACCTTACTGTTCTAAGGGCAGTAACTGGCGGGTAAGAAGCCTGGATAAATGGCATCTATTGCTATGTCGGAGGAGGTTAGTGGGGAGGGCCGACGTTCACTCTGATGACACAGGAAGCGTCTGATTACAAACGGGTAAGACTGTAGGACACACGTACAAGGGATCATCTGGACCGCGGACGTTGGGTCTGACGCCGTCTGGACAACCAACGGGTGGTGCTGCCGCGGGGGAAGCGGTGTGTGGGGGGTCCTCCCAACAGGAAAAGGACCCAGCAATCCCGCTTCTGGCTGTTTGCACGGAGGAACTGGAGTCGGGATCTCAAAGAGACACCTGCACCTCCATGCTCACCGTAGCGCTGTTCCCCGCAGCCAAGGTGTGGAACCAGCCCAGTGCCCACGGACAGGTGGAAATGTGAAGAGAGAGGACATGTCTCACACACACACGCACACACACACACGGAGGAATATTACTCAGTTGTTAAGAAACAAAAAGGAACAAAGTCCTGCCATTTGCCATAACATGAAGGGCCAGAGAGGACATCGTGCTCAGTGCAATAAGCCAGACCCAGGAGAAACGCGGCTGGCCCTCCTCCGAACGCGGGATCTAAACACGTCACCCTCACAGACCCAGACGGGACTGTGGTGGTGCCCACGGGCGGGGGGACGGGGAGGTGCTGGTCCCAGGTGCGCACCTGCAGGTAGAGGACGGACGAGCTCTGGGGATGCAGTGCAGAGAGCGGAGCCTAGAGTGAGCGAGCTGTGCTGTGCGTGGGACAGGTGCCGAGAGCGTAGGTCGAAGTGTTCTCCCCGCCTGCACGCGCACACACACGCAGACACTAGGGAAGGAGACGGACGCGTTATTTCACTTGATGGTGCGGATCATTTCCCAGTGTATACAGATATCAAAACATCACATTACACACCTTAAATATGTACTTTTTAAAAAAATATTTTATTTATTCATTTGAGACGGAGAGAGCAGAGAGAGACACAGAGAGAACGAGTGGGGTGAGGGGCAGAGAGGAAGCCAGAAGCGGACTCCCTTCTTAGCAAGGAGCCCAATGGGCGGACTTGATCTCAGGACCCTGAGATCATGACCTGAGCCAAAGGCAGACGCTTCACCAACTGAGCCACCCTGGTGCCTTGATTTTTGTTGTTGCTGTTGTTATTGTTAGGTAGATCTCAAGAAACCTGTTTTGTTTTTGTTTTTGAAGAGAGAACTAACGGTAAATCAAGCAAGGTAGGTGTGGGAGCAGAGGAGTCGACATGTGCAAATGTCCTGAGGTAGAGAGGGCCTGAGGTGTTGGAGCACCTGTGGAATGAAGTGTGGCTGGACCTCCGGGCCAGTGAAGGGCAGTGGGAGGTGAAGGTGACAGTGAGAGCCTGGAACAAATCACCGGAGTCATGGGAAGAGCTCGATGCTTCTATGAGGAGCGCTGAGAGGACACGGGCGGAAGAGCCATGCCTGGCGGTAGAACAGCCCGCTGGCTCCCCCATGGCACTCTTGCAGGAGTGGGAACGCGGACACTGCTGAGCAAGCCACCATGACTGACGGAGTGGAGATTTACCAAGAAGGGAAATTGTTTTCACATCATCAAGACTCCAGACTCCATTGACGTGTGAGGTGGATGCGGCCGCTTGGGGAAGTCGGACTCTGTTTCCTCCATGAAACCCAAGCACTTAATGGAAAGTACGCCCAAATCGTTCAAAATCATCATTCATCTTGGTGTTTGTTTGCCTTTTTTTTTTTTAATAAAACATGATTATCTGTTCCTTTCTTTGTTCTGTTTCTTTGTTTCTGGAGCTCTGTGTGGCCCTTAATGATATTCCCTTTATCCTCATTCCCTTTATCTTTGCATTTCTTACTTATCATCACTATTGCTTGGGTTTTATTCCATGGTTATTTTTGAACTCATTCTTTTTAGAGGATGTTGAAACCTTTTTCTTATTTAGATCAATTGCTTTTCAGGCCTGCCATTGTCTCTCATAGCAAAGTTGCCTTTCATTGGATTCTTGTTATTTCTACAATTTTTATATGTCATTTTTTTTATTGCTTTTCTTTTTTCACCTTGCAGGATTAAATGAAATTTTTTGTTATTTTTTTATATTTCAGAAAGGAAGTGTATGAATTCATATTCTGAGCCACAACGTGATGGAATATGAGTGTATCTTTTGAACTTGATAGATTAGCTTGAGAGAAACTTCTATGAGAAGAAACTGTTTGCTCTCACACATTTGAGTCAAAGTCCTCTATAGTCTAGAATTTACTCTTACCAATGAAAATCTGACTCCTTTTCACTGATAAGGATATTTTTTAAAAAATTTTATCTTTCTACCCTTAGAAGTTCTAAGGGAACTTTACACTAGCATTCTTTAAAGTCATAATGACTGGGTCCAGGGAGATCAATCTATAACCACAAAAAAGTTATGGAGTAAATCTACCCAGAACTTGGATGATGAAAACATCCATCATTATCCTTGTGGTTTTGGAGCTGGGTTGAGGGAAAGCTCCTGTGGCATCTGCTTGGGTACACGGCTCTGCCTCACAAGCCTTCCTTCCTCCGAGGACTGGTGACCCCCCGTGGGCATGTGCCCTTATGCACCTGGAGGGGCACATGATAGCAGGTACAATTGTGCAGGTGTCCTTCAAGCTGGACTACGTGCCACACAGGCCATAGCTTCCTTGACCAGAGTAAGTCACGTGGCTGTGCCAAAAGTTAAGGAGCAAGAGAATACACTCAACCCCTTAGTGGGAGGAATTACAGAGTCAGACAAGAAAATACCATGGACCCTGGTAAACATGAAGATTTGCAGCCGTAAATGACAATTCCCCATTGGATAAGGGTTCCCCCTACCCACACCCACTGTGCACCCTGACTCTGCCCAGCTCTCAGTGTTTTCAATTTTCCCTCACACGGATGTCTTCTTCAGCTCTGAAGAATTGTCTTGTATTTTTTCTGTATCTATTGCGGGTATGATTTTACTCTTTGTTCTGTTAATGAAGTGTGTCATGGTTACTGATGTGCAGACGACGGATCATCATTGCTTTCCAGGGACGAATCCCACCTGATCTTGGTGTGCCATCCTTTCACTGTGCTGCAAGATTCAGTTTGCTAGTATTTTGCTGAGGATTTCTGCATCTATGGTCAGCAGGACTATTGGCCGGTGGTTTCCTTTTCTTACAGTGTCGTTGTCTGGCACTGGTATCAGGGTAGTGCTGGCCTCGTAGGATGAGTTTGGGATTGTTCCTCCTTTAATTTTGAAAGAGTTTGAGAATAATTGGTATTCATTCTTCTTTAAATGTTTGTTAGAACATTTGGTCCTGGGCTTTTATTCATGGAGAGATTTTGGATTAATGACTCAGTCCCTTCCCCATTATTGGTCTGTTCAGATTTTCTATTTCTTCATGATCCCCTCTCCTACCCATGAATTGAAATATTTTAAGGTCCTTCTTGACTTTCAGATTTGTTGTTTTATCTTGAAACATGCCTCAGTTTGAAAATTCTACAAACTATGTCTCGGAATCTCCGGAAATCCTATGGTGTCTCGCCTCTGTCCTGGATACAAATCAGACAGTGTATTGATTTTCCAGAGATCAAGTGTCTCTTTTTTGTCATTATAGTGATGTTGTCAGTGGCATGAAAAACTAAGGGAAGAAAATGAAGTGAATGAGAGAGAGAGTGACAGAGAGAGAAGGAGGTAGGGAGGAAGGAAAGGAGAGAGAAGGGATTCAGGAAGGAAGGTGGAGGGAGGGGGAGAGAGAGACCAACCTTCTGTCTGGTCTGGTCCACCACTGATGTTTATTCCAAGGTGCTGGCAGTACTAGGAAGTCCCAGGGAGCGCTGAGGTGAGGGAATGTGGAAAGTAAACCCCTACAGATAAAATATGACTAATAAAATTATCTCAGAGCAAAACGGTTCTTCAGAGAAACCAAAACAGATGCATAATTAGAGACGGAAAAGTACTGCGAAGAGAGAAAATCAACTTGAAATAACATCATCTCTAATGGGTTGTGTTGATGTTTAGAAATTGGATGTAAGCTATTTTAAAACACGCACACACACACACACACACACGTTTGTGACGTAGAGTAGCTATGCGCCCTGAGCAATTGGGCGCACAAAAGGAAATGACTGTGGTGTGCAATACCGAGCACTGGAAGCCAATGACTTCACATTTAATAACCGCAGCTTTTAAACGGGTTGCCCGCTGGCCCATCGGTTTGGCTCATCTGACGAGTCCTGCATGGTGTCCAGGTAGTTACTGAGAGCACGTTAAGATTGATGGGGTAGTTTTAGGGTCAGGCCACTTACCTACTCCCTTCCCAGCTTCTTTGTTAAATAGCGGGAGAAGTGGGCCTCACACATCACCGGTGCAGTAGCTCATAGGAACGCCCATCTCAGGCCCCGCTACAACTCTCTGATCACCGTCCTCAGGGGCACTTGGAGGAAACTTCCCGAGACACAATGGGCTCCTCAGCAATTTGAGACTAGAACTGACTTGCGTAGTTTGTAATTCAGAACCTCCTAACATGACACTACTTTACGCACCATACCATTTCCTCCCTGGCGCCCCAACTCTGCAGGCTCACTCCGCATGTGCACGCTTATCTCAGGAGTAAGTGATAACCCGGTCTTCAGGGCAGCACCGGAAGCCTCTGGAACATCCCAGCCCCTAATCGTGTCCCTGCCCACACTACACAGATAAAGAAGCTGAGAAAGGCGACCTGCCTTCCGTAAGTGGAGGGTCTCTTCAGGCAGTCGGAAGACAGACCCCTGAAAGTAAAGTCAATAGAAAGTGTAGGATGAAAATAGAGAAGAACTTTGGGATTTCAGATATATCCACTGTGTGCACATCTTCTAAACACATTTTAAAACCTTAACCCAAATACTGCAGCTAGTTCTGTCACCATATTTTACAGAGTAAAAGTACATTCTGGGGGCACCTGGGTGGCTCAGTCGGTTAAGCGTCCAACTCTTGATTTCGGCTCAGGTCATCTTCTCAGGCTCCTGAGATCAAGCCCGTGTCAGGCTCCGTGCTCAACTCAGAGTCTGCTTGAGATTCTCCATCTCCTCTCCCTCTGCACCGTCCCCTGCTCATGCACTCTCTCTCAAATATATAAACACGTCTTTTTAAAAAAAATGCATACTGGAAGATTTTTAATCTATGGATCAAAAAGGTGTATTACTTGTTAAAACCCAGACATATATCCTTACAAACGATCTCATGCTATCGAGTGGTGCTCACGACACCGTTATAACCCGGGTGGGCTCACAAGCTGAGCTAAGAAGAATCAACGCAGGAAAATGTCATTCACGATCTCTTACTTCCATGAAGCGGCACAGAGATCGAAGAAACAACTGACGTGAGCACAGCTTTCACATTTTTTTAACTTCTTTTTAATTTTTAACTCAAACCTTTCCCTCATAAATCCTAACGGGAGTGGGGAGTGAATGACAAGGTCACCAGGCACTGTGATGAGCTTGGAATCCAAGTCCGCAGCACTTGCTCTGAATTGCTGCTTCTTTCCCTGCACGGGGGCATCAGAAACTGCATACACTGCTGCGTAATTAAATTTAGACAACTTTAGGAGCTAATTTCTTTAGCTTACAGTACAGAGAAAATAACCATATATTTACTTTAATGGTGACAACATGGAAATTGTGAGTGGAACCTCTTTACAAATTCAAATGTGCACGGAGGAAAGTTAAATTGATTTAGCATCTGGGATAGAAAGACTCTGGAGGTTAGGGGAAGCTAGCAGTTCATTCTCCTCCTGGGAAGAAGAGAGGATCCATGAGCTCATACTCTGAGGAAGGAAGGAAGGAAGGAAGGGAGGGAGGGAGGGAGGGAGGAGAGGAGAGGGGCAGGAAGGGAAGAAAGTACAACTTTTAAGCAAATGTCCAAGAACTTTACACCTAAGCACTCCACCAAGTCGACAATTACTGCATTTTTCTCATTATTCTCTGGGCTCTGTCCCCTTGCTTCCATTATCACCCAGCTGCAAGAATGCTGCAAACCGCCTTGTGATTTCTGCGGACCGGTTTTCACTAGAGAGGTTGTGGGTGTAAACCGGTCCTTCCCATGCTGCCCAGTCACTTGACCCTGACTGGTGACGGTGAGGACTTATTCCTGTTTCCTCACCTGGCTTAGCCAGGTTAGCACATTTTCCTCTGTGTTTCTCGCAGAGATATCTGTGGATTTGTGTATAGGGGTTTGCATCTTGGTGCTTCGGGGTTCGGGGCCTGCTTCTTCCAAGGGCTTGGCTGGAAGTTTGCATAGTCAGAAGGAAAGAAGGTGGTGGAAGCTACTGGCCGCCTGCCGGACCCCCCAACTCTGTCTGTGTGCAGGAGGCCAGTCTTCGTTGTGAAGCTTCGCTGGGGGCTCCCAGTGGCCATGGCGCTAAGCTCCCCGCACCCCCAGACTGTGAACTAGAATGCTGGGCCCCACGTCCACCTCACTCAGGAGGTCACCCCAGGCTGCACTTCTGCTCTTTCCCTGTTCCCCGAGAAGGGCGACCTGAAAGTGGGGGGCAGACGTGGGCATGTGATGCTCTGCGGGCACCTGGCCATCCCCCCGGCGGAGCCTGCCTTTGCCCCGCTCCCTCACCGGCCCGGGCGCACACCGATGGAAACACACTCCCTTCCCCTCACAGCATCCTTGTGCGTCGGCTCACAGATGCTCACTCCCACTGAACCAACGCGGAGGGTAACCAACTCCAGCCTTTGGCTGAGTGTTTTATAGGAATGTAGCTCTTTCTTAGGCTCTGCCTATGAACGTGTCTGCATTTTTGAAGGAGGTATCTCCTGTCAAATCTGGCTGCATTTTCCTGTCCTCTGTGTGTTGCTCTTAGCACGTCCCAGCCCAGTCTCACCATAACACCAGGAAGGAAGGCTGCTGTTGGTGACTGAGCCCCATGCAAGCCCGGGGAGCCGTGTGTCCCCTGTACGACTGCACACCCACGGCCACATCTCCCCCCCACCCCCATGCCGCAGGTTTGCAGTGTTCTTCTATCATATTTTATCAGTAAATTGACAAGTATGCGTATACACAAGGTTTCTAATTGTGTAAATACAATCATATCAAATATGTATTTTTCATTTTCCTTTTCTGATTGGGCTTCCCCTCTCCCTTTTGCTCACACGTTCTCCCAAGATCATTCACAATAATAATCAAGCATGTATATTTCTCAATATTGTCTGTGTGTTCATATGATTATGTAAAATCTTGTAACAATATAAACACACCTACATATATGGTTTTTGTTCTCTGTTGTGTGAAGAGAGATTCCTGTTTGACCCACTTTTCTGCATCTGCTTTTTCTTCTTCACACTGTCCTGCAGGAGGAATTTCAGGAAATTTGCATAGTTCTAATGCATTCCTTTCAGTGGCTGCAAAGGATTCCATCCCCATGAAAGCTGAGTCATGTATCCAACCCCACTGCAAGAGGGCTATTTACTCTGTTCCTCATTAGCGGCTAAGGAGGGTGGGGTGATGGGGAATTAAGTCTAGAGAATTTAAGAGCAAAGCACACCTGACCAAAAGCTGGGCTATGTCTCCTACAATGAAGTCTGCAACTCTCAAGACTGCTGGTGACTAGGAACTCCCCCTGCTGAGGGTGACTGCCATCCCTGCTGAGGGCGACTGCCATCTCTGCTGAGGGTGACTGCCATCTCTGCTGAGGGTGACAGCCATCCCTGCTGAGGGCCACTGCCATCTCTGCTGAGGGTGACTGCCATCTCTGCTGAGGGCCACTGCCATCTCTGCTGAGGGTGACTGCCATCTCTGCTGAGGGTGACAGCCATCCCTGCTGAGGGCCACTGCCATCTCTGCTGAGGGTGACTGCCATCTCTGCTGAGGGCCACTGCCATCTCTGCTGAGGGTGACAGCCATCCCTGCTGAGGGTGACAGCCATCTCTGCTGAGGGTGACAGCCATCTCTGCTGAGGGTGACTGCCATCTCTGCTGAGGGCCGGTGGCTGGTCCTCACTGGATTAGGAGCTGGAATAATGCATCCTAATCGCTCATCCTCACACACGAGTGTACAGGCGTGCTTGCAGCAGAGGGGGCCTGCCAGGGCAAAGGCATAGACATTTCCTACAGATTCTGCTGGAATTTCCACAGGCATGATTCAGATTTCTGCATTCATTGCCTGGAAGTGCGCATTTCATTACCTCAACCAACAGTGGGAACTGTTGAGCCTTGTAACTTGGGCTGGATGGGCAAAAAAGTAATGCTAAAATTCTAAGAGCATTTAACTCCCTACTAACGACCTTGAATATGCTCTCATACATTTGATGTATTTGCTACGTGAACCTGCTTAATGATTTTTTTATTGGTGTTTGATTCACTTTTTAAAATTTATATTTATTTATTTAGTTTAACAACTGATACACAAATGGCACATATTTAATGTTTGATGCGTTTGTACCTATGCACACATCTGTGAAACTGTAGCACAATCAAGATAATAAACACACACATCACCTGCGAAAGTGTCTCCTGCCCCTTTGGGCTGTGTGTGTGGTGAGACCACAGCACAAATGCTACCATTTTAAGCTTTAGGAACACAAGACGGTGCTGTTAACGACAGGCTTGACTTCAGTTCGTGAGGATTGCCCCCAGATCTATCACGCTTCTGCTAACTTTGTTGATGGCCCCTTTGCTAATCCAAGAGGTTACAGTTTTTCTACAAATATGTCTCCCTTTTCTGGTATTTCTTCTGTGTGCCCAGTGTTGGTGTTAAAGTTCTGCACCCTGAAATTGTCCATCTCGTGCCATCCGTGTTCTCATGAGAACATTCTTGAACTACTGTTTATACCTTTAATCCAATTGGAATGTCTATAATGTATGTCATAAAATAAGGGATTGTTTTTCTTTTTTTTCCTGATGGATAACCAGTTTCAACAGGACGTTGTAATAAATTATCAATCTCCTATAAATAAATGTTTTGAGGCATAATTTACCTACAATAAAATGCACCTGTTTTAGCAGCATGAAGAGTTTTGACAAATGTATATACTCAGGATACCATGGCCGCAATCAAGATACAGACCTTTTGCCTCACCCCAGACATTCCCTTGTTTGTGACTTTGAGTGGCTGATCATCCCTACCCAAGGCTTCCAGCAATTTACTGATGAGATTTCTGTCACTGTAGATTAGAACTGTTTCTTCTAGAACTTCATGTAATTATGTTATTGGATGTATCAGTAATTCATTCTTTTTTATTGCTAAATGGTTTTCCATGACCTGGCTATATATCACTTATTTTTAACCCATGTTACACTGTTGGCTATCTGGGTTGTTTACATTTTTGATTATTATGATTAAGCTTCTGTGAACATAACAAAGAAAGTGTCTAGTAGACCAATGTTTTCCTTTTTCTTGGGCAAATGTCTTGAAATCCAGTTGCTGGTTTATAAGTCAGCTAGTGTTGAACATCATAAGAATGTTCCACAGTGTCTGTGTTCCAAGGTGTCTGATCCTTTCTACATTCCCACCAGCAGAGTGTGACAAGCCCCAGAGTGTGTGTGGTACCTCACTAACGTTCCAGTTTGTGCTTCTATCATGGTTAAAGATGTTGAGTATCTTTTCCTGCTTATTGGGCTTTTGTGTACATCATTTTTGTGAATCATCCGTGTGTTGCGTGTGTATTCTGAAAAAAGTCCTTTATTAGATACGTGTTTGCAAACTTTATCTCCCTATATGGTCTTTTCCAGTTTCTTGTTGTTATCCTTCCAAGAACAGGAATTCTCAATTTGATGAAGCCCAATTTATAACATTTTATTATTTTTTTATTTTTTTTAAAGATTTTATTTATTTATTTGACACAGAGAGAGAGTGAGCACAAGCAGGGGAGAGGGAGAATCAGGCTCTCAGCTGAGCAGAGAGCCACACGTGGAGCTCGATCCCAGGACTCTGTGATCACGACCTGAGCCGAAGGCAGACACTTAACCTACGGAGCCACCCAGGTGCCCCTAATTTATAACATTTTTAAATGAATCATGCATCAGTATAATGCAAACCAGAGGTTGAAGTCCACTTTATTTTTCGTATTTTAATCCAATTGTTTCTACACAATTTGTCAAAACATCATTTATACCCACTGGGTTACCTTTATATCTTTGTAAGAAATCAATTGACCATGTCTATTTGGGGTTATTTCTAGACGTTATTCTGCTCGATTCATGTGAAGGTCTATCTTTATGCCATTTACAATCTTGATTAATAGAATTTTATAGTGACAAAACTAGCCATTGTGATTCTTTCAATTGTGTTCATACTTCTCAAAATTGTATTGAGTATTCTAGGTTTTTTTACAGGTTCATCTGGATTTTATATAAGCTTCTCAGCTTCTATGATAAACTTTTCTGAGATTTTTTGATATTATATTGGATTTATAGATCAATTAGGGAGAATTGATAATTCGGCAGTATTGAGGCCACTAATCCATGAACATGGTCTGTCTTTCCAATTTTAAATGAAAGAAATTTCTCTCAGCAAGTTTTTATAGTTATCAGAATATAGGTCTTGCACATCTTCTTGAACTCGTTGTGAAGTATTTTATGTGTACAGATGCTATTGCAAGCAGATATCAAAATGTATTTTCCAAATGGTTTTGATAGTATTTAGAAACAATTGAAGTACCTGTGTGGCTCAGTCAGTTAAATGTCTGCCTTCAGCTCAGGTCAGGATCTCAGGGTCCTGGGATCGAGTCCCAAGTCAGGCTCTCTGCTCAGGGGGGAGTCTGCTTCACCTTCTCACTCTCCCTCTCAGCTATCTCTCTCCCTCAAATATATATATATAATCTTTAGAAACAACTGGTTTGTGTATGTTGGGTATCCTGTCACAGTGATGAATTCATCTGTTACTTTGGTAACTTTCTGTTATTTTTTATTTTCTCTGTCCAATGATCATATAACTTGTAAATAAAACTTAATTTTTCATTTCCAATCTGTAT